>NC_134500.1:25674866-25974866 GCF_040206685.1 Ascaphus truei
ACCTTATCAGTTGCTTAATAAATATAGTTTATGATGCCCTAAATCTCTTAATAACTGCAATACTTTATGCATGACATGCTTACAATCACAGCTGAAAATACAGCTCAACCCTATTATAGCGCGGTCCGCTACAACGCGGAACCGCTTTTAACACGTCTGAGCGTGGCACCCATTTTAAAAGAATTTTTTTTTTTGGGCAAACTTTAATAACACATCACGGGTACCTTCTATAAGATGGTTGGTAGAGAGTTCACCAATAGTTAACAATATATGTGTGTGTGTGTATATGTGTAAAAAAAGTAGCAAGCACTCCAATGAAGATCTCCAGAAAGGCCTGGTGCTAGTCCCATAAATAATGTAAAGAGTACGTTACCATCCAGCAGGGCAGCAGAACAGCAAAGAGAGACAGCACTCAGAGGTAAGTCAGCAAAATAATGTATTGAAACAGACACAAAAATACGACGTTTCGATCCCCAGAGGGATCTTCTTCCAGGGGGTGTGCAGTGAAGCCTATGTCTTACCATGACTAAATATCCTAGAACCTGTGCACCCACCACCTGAAATCAATCACAAGGCTAATTGGAGCCATCTGATGGCTTCAATTAGCATTGTGATTGATTTCAGGTGAGAGGGTGCACAGGGTTAAGGGAGAGCTGCAGATGCCTGGTAAGTTGCGGCGGCCATTTTTATCCCTGCGATCCTGGTTATAACGCAGTCTCATTCTGTGGCCCCCGAGCACCGCGTTATAACGGGGTTAAAATGTACTTACTTTTCACAGTTAAGTTCTTTGTCTCACTGTGCCAAGATTTGGCCAAATCAGCTGTAAACACATGTGAGCATAAGCAATCACAGTGTCGTCTTGTGTGATACATTTCAAGTAATTCTATTTAGTTGTAAGTAAGCATGAGGTTTTATCACGTGCCCATCTCTCCCCTACCTACAGTATTTAGCAAATACTTAATGGTTTTAGTACCAGTGTTTCCTGAGGGTATATCAATGGCCATCCAATAAGAAGCTAAACACGATGATGTGCAACATCCTATTGACACTCAGGACCTGCACCGTTTGACGGCCATTTTTCTTCCCTGGAGGGAACACACATGTAACTATACTGGCAAGTATCCCGGGAACCAAAAGTTCCCTGGAGCTGAAATAATGTGGTTCAGCCCCAGAGTAGCCCCTGGTTCCAATGCTGTAAAAACAATAGAGAACACAAATAGAGCAGGTGGAATTGTTGGTTAAATGCAAACAGAGCACAGACTGCCACGTTGATAAAGGATTCCTCACTACCACGGCTGCTTTAAAATTGCAGTGCAACTGAACTGAAATATGGGAAATACAAAGTGTCTAGCTGCAATAGTTTCAGTTAATAGTTACTTTATACGGTGAAGTGTACAGTTATTATTAAATAATTAATTTTATTTTTTGTATTGTATTTCAAGAGTTGTGCATAGCAGTAATAACGAAAACCTGGTCTTGCACAGCTTATATTGTCCTACTGGTCCACGGGCTACAATACAATAAAAAAAAGTGACCTGCCATAGGCTAGGGAAAGGAGACTAGTGGTTAGAGTATAGTAGAGATGAGCCCCTTGAACAGATGGTGTTGGGTCTTGAATAAGGAATATTCAACTTCTGGTTCCAGTGTTCACTGTATGAAAAAAATCTAAGGAACTTGATGGTTTAAGGTATTCTATGCAAATGTAATGTCTTCCTAGATTTGCTAAATTTAGATCATACCTCATTTATAGGGGCAATCCGTCATATGACCACTACTTCCAGTGGACATTTAAGAGGTCATCGATACTATTTTAACCCGAATCTGGCACCTATAAACTGTGGCGGATTTCCCATAAGGCCGAGCAGTCTATAACCTGGGGCAGAATTTTTTTAGGGGAGGAAATGTGTGCGAATCTAACTTTTCCAGGGCGGATCCCCTCCTGTACAGTCGCGTTGTAATGGCGACCTGACGTCAAAAGACGCTGTGATGTCAAATGATGCCGCCGTGACGTCACTACTCTAGGGAGGGCCGCCACAGCCTGTAAGTGTCTCATTTCTTTTCTACAAGTTAGACTAGGGCTCTGTCTTCTCTCGTTTGTGTGAGGCCATTGTGTGCTCAGAAAGTGGCTGTACAAGTCTTTCCCCCCTCACTTCATTGTTTTTTTGACAGTGAAACAAGGGTAAAGTAAACACATAATGGACGAACACGTCTTCATCCAGAGGCTCCTGAGAAATTAAACTGCCCGACTGTGGGATTGAACCTTTATAGCCCCCTTAATAATGCTCTTTTTAATCTGCTTGAATAGACCCATGTTCTTAAAAATGCAATTCTCTCTATAGCTATGTTTTTCCATGTATTTATTAATTTTAAAGCTGGGTAGTATAACTAAAATGAGCCTTCATTTTTACACCAATTTCTATTTTTAATTAGATGCAAGTGCTACACCAATTCCAGCTTGGCTATTAGAACACACAAGTCTAAATATCAATAGCCCTTATGTTCCAATATAGTATGGCTAGACAGAGGATGAGACACGCACTCAATATCAATGGTAATAGAGGTGGGGTACTTAGCTGCCGGTGCGCTGGTCCTGGGGAGCTCCTGTAGTCCCAAATGTTCCAGTACAAAGAAGAAGAAGCAGGCACACGGTCTTACTCAAAAGGAGGTTTAATATGCCATAAAGTCCAACGTTTCGGCAGTCAAATACTGCCTTTCTCATTTCACCTTGAGAAAGGCAGTATTTGACTGCCGAAACGTTGGACTTTATGGCATATTAAACCTCCTTTTGAGTAAGACCGTGTGCCTGCTTCTTCTTCATTGTACCAATATAGTATGGCCCCTTTCCCCTTGCCGAACTGAGTTATTAAGAGCTCACAGTGAGAAATAGACTATTAATTCACAATGAATTATTACAGACCCTTAAACTGTACCTAGGTATTTAAATGTGTTCAATAACAAAAAAATCCTGCATTTTCTAAGAAACTGGAGACAAGGAGCCACATTGGCCCAGCGGTTCTATACCTTAAGACGTCATCCAGTGCAATATGGCATGGCACCCATACTGTATATAACACCTTATATAAACTATTCAAATATAGTTGATCCTAAAGCTTAATAAAACAAGTTAACAGAATGTATTAGCCAGTCACTCATATTCCTATACCAATATATAAAGCAAAGAGCAATATACTATGATTAAGAACATGACATTCTTAAAGTACTAAAAATAAATGGACTGTGTTCATTTATATAGCGTTCAATATGACAGAATCTGAATAGGCAGTCTGTTGTTTTCATAATTATGCTCTATTTTCACAAGGGAAAGTGTGCGTGAATCTTTCCTCCGTAGTTAATCTGCATTAACATTTTCAAGTTCAGTGCCCTCGTCGGCAATTAAAACATTTGTTCTTCCCGTTCTGTATGTAGTGCTGAAGCCAGGGGTCCACAGAGCATTGGATTTCAAAGGAAGCTGGGAACTTGCAGCCTCTCTGCATTTCATTTAGTAAGTGCCTTTAACCGCTCTCTGAGGATACTGTAACAGATGCTTGCTTGCTTTGAAGAACCCTAATCAGGGGAAAACTCACCTCTGCATCTCCCTCCATCAGCCAGTTAGCCATATTTTAATGACCTGAGGGTTTAACGGCTATCCTTTTGTAGCCCCCACGAGGCCTGGCCCAGGGTTTAGATTACATAGGACCTTCCGTGTTTCTCCAGTATTTCTACTTTCAGAAGGACAAGGGCTCCTATTATACACTGCATAGCAAAGTGATTTTGACAAGTCCTTCTAAGTCTTTCCATCATCCCCTCCCTGTTGGAGGCATCTGCTGTGGTTTGATGGCTTATGCAGCTCTAAGAAGAAATTCTGTGACATTAACTACATGATCCATCACTTAATAATACACGAGCAGCAGCTGTCAGCCTGCATTTCTTAATCTCCTTTCCTGCACCACTGTTTCATCAATATTGCTTGGTACGTTTGTGTCACATTGAAGATAAGGTCACATGCAGTATTAGAGTAATGATAGTATATAGCAGACTGGGCCTTGTAATTTAAAGATAGGCCCCCAAAGTAGCCAATAACCTGCAATTTTATTTAATTGGTACAAAAAAATGCTTGCACCATTATTTTGATAAAGACCCTGATCCTACTGTACATAAGCACACAGAAGACGTGAAATATTATAAAACAGGCGTACAAAACAGTTGTATTTTTGAAGACACTGGCATTTATAGAAGATTGGCGATCCATGCCGTGTATTTTAGGTCGTTTGGACACTTACGTTTAGACCGCAATGGTGACTCGGGTTTCTACAATCCCAATTATCAGCAGAGGTTACAAGTGCATTTCTCAAATTGAAATAGTACAGTGCTAAACATTTAGGTTCAAATTTACCAAGTGGTGCTATGCTATAAATCATCTTCAACTTGAAGACATGTTGACCCATTCCCTTCAGTAGGCTTGAAGGTGTCTCAAGGCTAAGCACCACTTATTAACTATAGGCCTTAGTGAGGAAGAGGAACCACACAAGTGGGAATACTGACTGGTATTCTATTACTTCATGGAATAATCTAACCTGAAATACTGCACATAAAGCCAACAACAGAAACAGACATTTTATCCAGAGAAAGATTATGATTCTTGGTTCCTCATTGGGCGCTGCCCTGAGTTTGATCTCCCATTATGTTATTTCTTGCATCACTAGTATCTTGAAGGAAGGCGTCACATTGAATAACAGCACGAGCCACGCAGTGAAGTGCCAGAATATTAAGCTCACTGGAAGACGTCCTTGTTTTTGCTTCTACGGCCAGCAGGTCTTTCTGTAGTGTGCCGACTACAGATGTAGCAGTTGTTATTGTACTCATTAACGTGTTAGGGAAGGAAAGCCGCAATGCAATATTTTTAAGCGGCTCAGAGCCGGCACAAGAGCTGTATCGAGCACCAAAAGTTATTAGTAAAATGACAACAACCCTCACTCACCCCTCTCCCTCCTCTCGATTCCAATAATTTGCCATACTCGCCCCCCCCCCCCCCCCCCTCCACTGGAACAAGCTCCCCCACCACATTTAATCTGCCCCTTCCCTAACGATCTACAGAAGGCAACTCAAAACTCATCTCTTCTCCATCACATTCCATGATCCCCCATTACATCCTGATCCATCCACTCCCTCCCCAACGCCCATGATCTCCCCTAACCTCACTCCCTCCTAAAGTACTGTATCTCCAAAACCCTCCAAAGTCACTCACCTCACCGATCCAATTGCCTCCACTATCAGACCCATCACCAAGCCACTGACAAGACTAAATCCGGAGACCTGACCCCAACCCCTGCCCATCAACCAAGCAATTTCTACTAACTAATGTGCAGCGCCCTGGATAAGGGCACTATACAAATGTTGTTATAAATAAATGTTATCCATGGGCTCCTTAAAGCTGCAGTTCGGTCTTTTTTTTTTTCTTTTTTAATTTATTTTTGTACTTCAATAGTCTCATGTGGGCAATCTCTAATTACCTAAAGAACTGCATAGCTGCCGGTCAATTCGTTCTCCGTCTATTGATCGGCAAAGTTTGGCGACATCTTTAAATATGGGGAATGTAAATCATTGCTATAGGAACAAGCATGCTTGTTAAAATAGAATACAAGAAAATTGGTCTTTCAAAGTTGTTTTTTTTTTTTAAACAGAAAATGCTAAAAGTATTTTTTCTTACTACAGAACTGATTTATTAAAAAAAACACACATGCAGGATATTGACTGAACTGCAGCATTAAGCATTAATCTGTACAATAATTACTTCTATATATATAGCATGAAGCAAAACACTAAACAAAAATATGCCCACTGAGTGTTCCTCCTATAACAGGGGTCTCCAAACTCAGTCCTCAATGGCCACCAACAGGCCAGCTTTTCAGGATATCCCTGCTTCAGCACAGTTGGCTCAATCAGTGGCTCAATTGAAGACTGAGCCACTGATTGAGCCACCTGTGCTAAATCAGGGATATACATAAAATCTGGCCTGTTGGTGGCCCTTGAGGACTGAGGTTGGAGACCCCTGTCCTATAGGATAATTTATTGCTTTTAAAGCAGCAATCTTAGCGGTGTATTTTTTTTTTTTTTTTTTTTTTTAAACCATGGGGTTTGTGGACCTGGCTCTCAAAATACTTACCAGTAAAGATACTGGCACTCAGTTCCCTTCTGAGGAAACAAAATGGCCGTTTCAATGTCTTGCATTACCTGTTGCAGCAGCTTTATTTTGGCCAGAGCTCCACAGGGGATTTAAAAACCAGGAAGTAACGCTGGTACCTTTACCGCCAAGTATCTTGGGAACCATGAGGTCCCCATAACAGAAAATAGCGTGATTCAACTCCGGGGAACCCCTGCTTTCCATCCTGTAAAAATAGGGGGTTGAAATGGGTGCAATCGCTGCTGTATATACAGGGAAGAAGGAGTGGCTCAGAAGGGCAACCTGGTTCAATTCCCGGTGTTGGCTTCGTGTGACCTTGGGCAAGTCACTTTATCTCCGTGCCTCAGGCACCAAAAATATAGATTGTAAGCTCCACGGGGCAGGGACTGTGTCTGCAAAATGTCTCTGTAAAGCGCTATGTAAAACTGAATGGGACTGCAGGGACCCCCGCTGTGTAATCCGATGGGCCATTAGTCTGGCTGCAGAATCTCACAGAAATGTTGCAGTGTTTACTGTGAGATGGCCACAGTATTTTCCTAGGCAGGTGGCCTGATACTGGTGGCTGCATCTTATTTATTATTTATTTATAAAATATTTTGCCAGGAAGTAATACATTGAGAGTTACCTCTCGTTTTCAAGTATGTCCTGGGCACAGAGTTAAGACAAATAATACATGGTTAAAAATACAGTTACATAAAGGAACAGGGTATACATTATATGCAAGACATTGCATGCACAGTTAAAGAAATATATATTGTGGGCGTATGAAACAGTTACAGACCAGATTAAAATGTGAGACAGCCTTAGATTTGAAAGAACTTAATCTGGTGGTGGATGTGAGAGTCTCCGGTAGGTTGTTCCAGTTTTGGGGTGCACGGTAAGAGAAGGAGGAGCGGCCGGATACTTTGTTGAGCCTTGGGACCATGAACAGTCTTTTGGAGTCTGATCTCAGGTGATAGGTGCTGCATGTGGTAGGGGTGAGGAGCTTGTTCAGATAGGTGGGTAGCTTGCCCATAAAGAATTTAAAGGCAAGACAGGAGACGTGAACTTTGCACCTAGACTCGAGTGATGACCAATCTAGTTCTTTGAGCATTTCGCAGTGATGTGTGTTATAGTTGCATTGGAGAACAAAACGAAAAATTGAGTTGTAGAGGGTGTCAAGTTTGCTAAGGTGGGTTTGAGGTGCCGAGCCATATACTATGTCTCCATAGTCAATAATTGGCATTAGCATCTGCTGTGCGATACGCTTTCTGACCAGGAGACTTAGGGAGGATTTGTTCCTGTAAAGTACCCCTAGTTTGGCATAGGTCTTGGTTGTCAGGGTATCAATGTGCATCCCGAATGTTAAGTGGGAGTCAAACCATATGCCCAGGTATTTAAAACTAGTGACAGGGGTTAGGGTGGTGTAAGTGTTGGTTCTAATCTGGAGCTCAGTCGCTGGAAGCTTTAAAAATGTAGTCTTGGTCCCAAATACCATTGTTACAGTCTTGTCAGTGTTTAAAAACAGTTTGTTGTGGGAAATCCAGTTTGAGTCTTAAAAAGTCAGACTGAAGTATGTGTTGAAGGTCAGAGAGGCTATGGCTGTGTGCATATAGGATTGTGTCATCTGCGTACATGTGTATTGAGGCTTCCTTACAAGCTGTGGGAAGATCATTAATGAACAATGAGAAGAGTAGGAGCCCCAGAACAGAGCCTTGCGGGACACCACAGGTGATATCCAGGGGGTTGGAGTTAGAGCCTGAGATGGACACATGTTGGGATCTACCTGATAGGTAGGACTGAAACCAGTTTAAAGCATGCTTCCCTATTCCAGAGCTCTGGAGTTTGGTAAGCAGGATAGCATGATCAACAGTATCAAAAGCCTTTGCAAAATCTAGGAATACTGCACCAGTGAGTTGTCTCCGTTCCATTCCACACTGGATTTCATTGCAAACTTTTAGCAGGGTAGTTACGGTAGATTGTTTGGGGTGAAAGTCTGATTGGAATTGGCTAGGGAAATTTGTCTTGGTATAGTAATCGCTTAATTGGGAGTGGGCAGATTTTTCCATGACGTTGGATAGAATTGGGAGAAGTGAGATTGGCCTGTAGTTTGAGACAGTGTTTTTGTCCCCACTTTTGAAGATTGGGACAACTCTGGCAGTTTTCCAGGTCTTAGGGATATGGCCTGCAGACAGGATAGAGTTGACTATGGAAGCAATTGGTTTGGCAATGGCTGGGGCACTAAGTCGTAGGAACCTAGATTGTAGTAAGTCAGGTCCACATTGGCTGCTTAGTTTTAATTTGAGGAGCGCTTGTGTAATCTCCTCTTCGGATACTGGGCCAAATTGAAAATTGTGGGCAGTGTTGGGAGGGGGTGGGGCTATGTGGGTACTCCCAGGATGAGATTCAGGTTTGTGGTTTGGGCTGCGTTTCACTAATAAGTTAGTGGCACACCCCACAAAGTAATCATTGAATGCATTTGCAATGTCAGTGGGGTTTGTCAGAGTAATATCCCCCTTAGTGATATTACTTGGTTGTTGATGGTTAGAAGGCTGGAATATATTGTTGATAACCTTCCAGAAGTTAGCTGGGTTTAATGTATTCTGGTGGAGATTGTCAGAGTAAAATTGTGCTTTTGCGTGCCTTGTTTGCCTTGTGCACATGTTCCGCAGGCATCTGTAGTGACTGAGATCCTTGGTAGTGCCAGTTATTTTGTAGCTTTTCCACAAGGTATCCATGAACTGATAGAGTGCTATAAGGTCAGTTGTAACCCATGGATGGTGCCCCGTACCCTTATTTTGCGTAGTGAAGCATGGGTATCGCAGAGTTTTAAGAACTCGGATTGGAAATAGTCGAGCGCAGAATCAGGGTCGGGAATTAAATCGATTCTGTGCCATGGGCAGTTGGTAATGTCATCCAGAAACTGTTGTGGGTTAAAGTTTCTAAATGTTCTAGTGAGGAGAACTTTAGGGCTTGAATGGGGCGGTTTAATTTTCCTTACACAGTACACTATTGCATGGTCACTGAAAATATCATGAAGGATGCCAGAGGATTGGATTCTGCTGGGGTTTGAGGAGAGAATCCAGTCTAGCAAGGAATGGTTATGCGATTTCAGGTTTATCCGTGTGGGTTGGGAAAGGAGTTGCGATAGGTTAAGTGACTTGAGTTGTATCTGGATTTTGTGGTTTTTAGGGTCAAGCCAATTGAAGTTTAAATCCCCAAGAACTAGCAGCTCACTCTTCTCATTCAGAGAGGAAATGGAGCCAAGAAACTGGGTGATATCAGTTAGGGATTGTAGAGGGGCTTTAAAGGCGGGAGAGGCCAGCAAGCAAGATGGGCTTAGAAAAGGGGAGGCAGATTTTACCAACTAGAATTCTAAAGAGTGCACTTCTGTACAAGAACAAACAATTATAATTCAACCGTACATAAACAAAATGAACAAACGTTCTATTTATGTCGTTTTTTTACCCATTGGTTTTGTTTGTAACACTTTTGGAAAAGTGGGTCTCTCCTTGGTTGTTGTAGAACTCATAACATGATCCCTAATTCCTGAGAAATTAAAATGAGCAACATTGTCTATTGCAAACTGTTTGAGTAGGAGTAGGCACTGTCACTGAAGTTTTGGTTTTGACCGAAAACTATTGTTATTTTGTTATTGTTTTTTTGTTATGTGTTTGTAAAACAATACAGTATGGGAAAGAACAAAGCTAGAAAATATTTTCAAAATTCAAACTTTTGTGATCTCAAATGTTTGCCTATTTTCTATGGAAAAAAAAAAAAAAGGAAGAAGTGAACCTGCCTGTCCTTACTAAAAAGTTGACTTCAGTTGACCGCCAAGTCCCAGGAACACCACAGAGCGTCTGATATTTGGTAAACGTTATCACCAAAATTGAAGGACCTGGGAGTACAAAAGGAGACCTAACAGTTGTGGTTAAAAAATAAAAAACAAAAAACATAATGGTTCATATTTACTAAGCAGTGTTTTGTCACAAGACACCTGTAAGGAGTCCTCCAGCATTGTGGTATGGCCCAATGAATTTAAGTCTCCTCAGCATAAAATACCGCTCTTTGTCCCTGCAGAGCAATCAAGTAAGAAAATTTACTTACTTCTCCCCTGCGCCCCCCTGCCAGCTCTCCCCCTTTGCTCGTGCCCCCTCTCCTTACCTTGGCTCCAGCGTTCTGACTTCACGACACCATGGTGACGCGTCGCCAGAAGCCTTCTGAGCCAAGGTAAGGGACCTTGCAGAGGCCCTCGCCGCTCCCCAGGCATTAATCTAAATGCCTTTGGAATGAGCGCTGGGACCTCTAAGCACAGAGCCTTCCCCCCGAAAATCTCATGCCCCCCAGTTTGCGCACCCCTGGTTTAGAGGACAAGGTTGATGACTTTGTGCCGTTTCACTGTGACCAAGTCACGTATGGTCAATTCCCTATGGCATCAGGTACCAGCAATTACTGTACACTCTTCAAGGCCGAGAGAAAAAGAGATGTTACTGTAAAACCTGCAGCAGGGACCCTCTTGCATTTATTTCTGGGGCTGCAGTATGGTGGCTGTGTTGGACCATACAAATGCATTACAATAATGCCCCTAGAGCATATCGGTTTTTATCAATGTGAAAGCGGTTTTCATGTGAAAGCGGTTTTCCCTTAAAAACAAAAATGTAAAAGATGGTTAACAATTCTCAGTATAAATCTACTGTATTCATCCAAATTGTTAATTTCAAGTAAACAATTTCCACTTGCTTACTGCCATCCTACTCTAGAAAACACAGAGATCTGAGTGACAACCAAGTAATTATGAAAAAAGCACCCAGTCTAAGCGGATATGATGTATATATATATGTGACAAATTACTCCAGGCCATGGAATTCCTAAGAGTATCATAATTTCCTTCAGCCTTCAAATAGGTCTTCCGCTTTAAATGCAGTGGCGAGAAAATGTTTGTGAACCCCAATGATAATTACGGAAATTCCATAGTTTTTCCATGATAACCTTCTTGACCACAGTCATTCTACCCAGGAGCAGTCGTCCTACTAAACTCTTTCCAAGAACCGTCAAATATTCGAGGAACCCCAGAGTAACATCCAAGGACCTGCAGGCCACGCTCGCCTTGGCTAAAATGAGTGTTCTTTTCTCAACTATCACAAAAAGACTGAACATGAATGGTTTTCATAGAAGGATAGCCAGGAAGAAACCACTGCTCTCTAAAAAGAACATTGCTGCCCGTCTGAAGTTCGCCAAAGAGCAAATAGATGATCCACAAGACTTCTGGAACAATGCTCTCTGGACAGATGTGTTCAAGATATAACTTTTTGGCCTCAATGAGAAACGTTATGTTTGGCAAAAACCAAACACTGAATTCAAAACAGAAGAACCTCATCCCAACCGTCAAGCATGGTAGTGGTGGGAGTGTTAGGTTTGAAGTTGCTTTGCTGCCTCAGGACCTGGACGGCTTGCCATCATTGACACAACCATGAATTCTGCATTGTATCAGAAGATTCTACAGGAGAAGTTCAGGCCATCCATCCGTGAGCTGAAGCGGAAGAGGGTCATTCAAGAAGACAATTATCCTAAACATACAAGCAGATCTACAAAAGAACGGCTGAAGAAATTCCGCATTTTAGAAAGGCGTAGTCAAAGTCCGGACATAAACCCCATCGAAATGTTGTGGCAGTGTCACAATTGTGCTCGCCACAAACCAAGACCGGACTGCGGGGCTGAGGTGGGGATGTGAATACACAGACCTTAGGCATCGAAGCCGGTTCTGGATTGCACAGTTTCGTAGTCGTTCATAGCAGGGTCAGGGTTGGAGAGGCCAGGGTAACCCTTTGACACCCCAGGGTCTGGGTTGGAGACAGTAGAAACATCGATATCCAAGCAGGGGTTCGGCAACAGGAAATCAGGTGTGCTCCGCTTCAGCGTAGTAGCAGCAGCGCGGGAGTGGCCTCTGCGCAAGGAGTGGGAACGGCCCATGGTACCGGTCAAAGCAAAGGGGAGAAGGAGACCGGAACAAGTACACCGCCGGGCAGCGCTGGCAAACCAGCGCTTCAGCACAGGAGTCCAAAACAGGTCTCTGCGAGGCGAGAAAGCAGCAGACCTAGGACTCAGTAGGCAGACCTCTGGTATTGGAAAAGGCAGCAGTTCACAGAAACCATGAACAGGGATCAGGAACCAGATCTAGGAACCAGGAACAAGAATACAGGAACAGGGCTGCCAAACAGGTAGCTTGTGGCAAACACAGTAACATTCTATGAGAAAGGACTATGCTCGGCACTGAGGCAATGTAAGAGAACAGTATAAGAAGGCCAGCAGGCCAATCCCAGGAGAGAGGTGTGAGAGCATTCCTCCAATGAGAGAACACAGAGGCAGGACTGCAGTAATTGCCAGCACAGGTGGATGTGAGGGGAGGTTGTGTTGTATTGTATGTCTTTATTTATATAGCGCCAAAAGTGTACTCAGCGCTTCACAAAGTATACAGTACAGGGAATTATAATTATACAATAAGTGCAGCAAAATCAGACAATAGGAAAGGAAATCCCTGCCCCGAAGAGCTTACAATCTAAGAGGTTTAATGGGAAACTTACAGAGACAGCAGGTGAGGGAGTAAGTGCTGTAGATCACAGTGCTTGGTCACAATGGGTGGTAGGAGTGACTGAGTGTGGGACATTAGCCATGAGGGCAGGCTATTGGGATGCTTGATTTGTGGGGTAAAATTTAAGGAAGGTCAGTGTTAAATGAAAAGGTTAACACCATTTACAGGGGAAGAGGTGGCAGGGAGGCGTGGGTGAGATCAGGTGTGTAGTTCTGGCTTCAGGCAGCACAGTTCTATAAGGAAAAGGTTTCCACCAAACCCAGGAACGGAGGCCTTACAGGCAGGACCTTAAGTGAGCAGTTTTGTAAGGAGGAATGGGCAAAAATTCCTCAAAACCAATGTGACACGGTAGAGGAAGGAGTGAAAGAGACTGCAGGCTTGAGGGTCCATTTCTTCTGATGGCCTTGCTTTCTCTGACACAGGGGATCACATCAGAGGAGGAGGTGAGGTCAGCAGGAGACAGGGAGACTGTGTTCTGCTTGTTAACCCTACAACAGCACTGGACTCACAGGGGGAAAACTTGAGGAGGGAGGCGACCCGAATTAGGGGCAGAATGGAGGTATTGGTTCGTTTCTGCCTCGGATTCGGTTACATAGATCTGAGCTACATTTGGTTTCTATGGGGTTCAGTTGTTCGGTTATTATTAAAAGTCACATGTTTCACACATGAAAAACAATGAATTGTTTGTAGGCTGTGATGGCTTTTATATGCTTTTTTTTTGAAGGCTGATAAGAGTCATAAAGGAATATAAACAATCAAGACACAAAAGTCCACTAATGAAGAGATAAAAAACAGGAAAAAACTATAGAGATTCCATGTACTGTGTGTATTTAATCTACTATTGTATATAAGGAAATACGCTTCAAGGCTACTGTCAGATCTTCTTGAACAAGTCACTATCATAAGACATCTTCGAACCCATTCAATTAACTAACACACACACACACACACACACACACACACACACACACACACACACTATTGTTTGAATAGAGCCATAACACGTGTGGCAGCAGTAACACGTTATTGTGCGGTAACAGGTTCAATAACGTCTGCTATATCCGTACATTGCAAGTACAATGGGCCATATTTACAGACTGGAGCTATTCCATGAGACACTTTCCAGGACTGGAATCCACCTTATATTCATGTGAATGGCCTGAAATGTGTCTTATAGCATAGCACAACTTAGCAAATATAGCCTTACATTAAAAAATATATATATATATTTGCCAGATGTACTTTATCATATTTGATATAGTGAGATCCTGGGAGGGAGAAGTTGATTTTTTTCCCAAATCCATGTACTTTTTCTCCATTTATTTTTAATGCTTAAATAAAAAGCCTGCCAGATCCACACATTACAATGATCCTTTTTAAGATGTTTTTGCAGGGAAAAATAATGTGTTACGTATATCACTGACTGATGAAATAATCCTGCAGTGAATATTTGACTGCATGTATCAGTAAATGCTTTGGGGATGGCGATGGGCAGTGGCGTGACTACCATATGTGCCCAAGACCCAACATTGTTATGTCATTTATTTTAGCGGCCGTTTCAATTCTAAAGGACCCACCCCCCCTCACTGGGGAGTCCCAACTGTGCGGCGGTGGAGGGAGCCAACCCAGGTGATCGTAACACGGAAGTTAAGCTCCACCGGAAGTCGGGCTAAACCTCTGCAGGCATCACCTGGGTGGGCTCCCTCCATCATGGTCGCCACATAAGGACCCACTCCTCAGGTAGTGCCCCGGGTGCTTAACTTGCACAGGGGCCCACTAGTGACTACATCCGCCCCTGGCTACAGAAGAACTTAAAGTCAAGCGTTTCTCAGTGCAGCATTACAAGAAGATGCGCCAACATTTGCACCAATTAAATCTGCCAAATCTAAGGTGACTTTAAAACTTGGCTCCAACTTTATCAACAACTAATGTGCAGAGTGCAACATTGCATGCTACACAACATCTCAGAGGAATACTTGTGTTCTAATTATACGCTATGCATTGTAAATTGTCCCCACATATCAACACATTCCAACAAATGCTTAAAATTGCCCACTGCGACAGATGATAACTAGATTCTCAGCGGACGGAGGAGGACCATGAGACATGACATAACCTTTGCTGCATGCCAGATCAGGTAGGCTTCGGGGAAGAAAATCTGTTCAGACAGCTTTTAAGGCCCTGTGAGCATATCTGTTATAAAAGTGTTAATGCATCACAGCAATACTTCATTTTGACATTTACCACAATGGCAGAAACAGCATAACATTTTTTTTTTTTTTTTTTTTTTTTTTTTTAATGATCAGTCTTCCCATATTTCAACCTTTTTTTGGACTGTCAAACTTTTTTTCTGTTAAAAGTATTTCGTGTAAATTTAAAAAACTAATAAAAAAAAACCACATTTACATGCCAATGTTTTTGCATACTGCAAAAAAAAAGTATTCGCTTCTCTCGTTATTTAAGTATCATGGATATTTATCGCAAGTGCAGTTTGTGTAAATGAAGTTATTCAGAAAAATATACGTACAGTATGTGACAGTACAATTCTTGCAATATATCCACACGCTTTGTTTTTAATCTTTTGTTCTGCTAAAATTATAATGTAAAATAAATTAGAAGGTGTTATAAACACTATTACAGGAAACATCTTTTTTTTTTTTTAATCAGTCCCAATGGTAAAATATGCAGGATGATATGTGTAAGTAATCACAGAATAAAATAAAAAGCACGATAGCAGGAGAGAGTATAAAACGGGTTTATGTTATTGCTCAGCCTGGATTCCGCCTTTTAAATTATATATTATAGTCCTAGTTATGACCGGTTCTTTTTATTTCCTGCTTTCACATTCAAATATTGCAGTGTGAGGAGCTATCGAAAAACTAATCCCAGAGGTTATTAAAAACTTATTATACTTTTTTAAACATTCTTTTGGAGTGTAATATTTCCATTTTCCCCCCCCCCCCCAATATCAGGAATTATTTGGTTGTGAAGGTCTAGATTTAAATGACCACAGAATATGCAGTTCGTTATTTCTGGCTCTGAAACCATACAAGACAGTGACATTCATAGAACAGAATTGTAGCACAACGGTTAGATGTCAGGGTGTTTGGGAGAAACAGATATACTGTAGCAAGACTTACTATCCTCGGCTTCACGGACGAAGAGGTGAATGTCCGCGGCGACGGGACAGTGTCTGCAATGATGGAGCGGCAGGTGGTCCATACTTCTGATTGGGACCCTGCAGTGTTAATCCTTCAGTGACGTGACGGTGCGTGGCAGCAGCACTGAACGCATTAAGGCTTGCTATTTCTGCACGCGCTAAAGGGGGAGATCACTCTGGGCCCCAGTTTTCATGTACAGGAAGCCGGGTGTCAGGTCCGGAGGGGAACCTTGTTAATTTCAGCTCCGTGGACCCCATGCTTTGAGATACTTACCGGGGATGGTGCTGCCAGTTCTTCATGCACGTTTGCCTCACTCGTACCAATAGGAAGCTGCCACGGATGATGTGGCGGCTTCCTATTGGCCCATGTAACGTGGGAGAATTATTCCTCCATTTTGTTTCTCCATGAGGGAACAATACTGCGGGCATCGTCAGGGTAAGTATCTCGGGAAACAGGGTGTCCCTGGAGCTGAAATTAACGTGGCTCAGATTCGGAGACCCCCAGCATCATTTACATGTAATAAAAATACCGAAACCCAGTAGGGGGGGAACGTTACCTTTGAATACACAAATGGGAATTATGAGGTAAAGGGTGGGTGACCAGATGTCCCGGTTTAGCCGGGACAGTCCAGGTGTCCCTACTATTTAAAAAATGTCCGATTTTCGGAGGAGGGGGCCCACAGAAAACAGTTCCTCTAGTGGCAGCGAGCGCGAAGAAAGGGGAAGCAGAGAGGCGGAGTCTTAAACTATAACTCCCAGCAGCACACGCGCCCTGCCAACCTCGTTACCGCGCTGTTTTGCAGAGTCGTTACTAGGGGGTGTCTGAGCTGTCAGAGAGAGGACGTTCCTGCTGGAGTAGTCATCTCGGCAGATGTAAACACGCAAGGTGTCGGTGCCCAGGGATTTCCTGCAGTGACCGGGGGATGTGTTACACAGGGCTCTCCATGCGTTTGACATTGGTTATAACACGGGTCACCTGCTCCTAGCCGACTACGAGAACTGGAGAGGAGGGAACATGTATAGTTAATCGAAGTCCCCTTCCAGCTACAAAGCTAATGCAAACACTGCGCTAGATTTAAAAAAAAAAAAAAAAAAATGATCTCATAATATGTGATGCTGTTGCTTTGGTTGATATATTTTAATGCTCTTTTATTTTTTTACTACACCATGGGGACAAAAACACATGGGAGAGGAGGGGGGAGGGAGAGAGAAAGGAGGGGGTGGGAGAGAGAGCGAGAGAGAGAGAGAGAGAGAGAGAGAGAGCAAGAGAGAGAGAGAGAGAGCGAGAGAGAGAGAGAGAGGGGGGAAAAGAGAGAGGGGGAGGAAAGGTGAAGTTGGGGAGAGAGGATGGGGAAGAGAAGGAGGGAGAGGAAGAAGAGGGGAGGAAGAAGAGGGGAGGAGTATGGCAGATAATGTGATCTTGACACCTTTTAAAAGTAGGTTAGACATAAATAGCTACGCTGTATGCAGTTTAAAATATAAGAATGGTGTAATTATTTTTTCCACAAACGATGTTTTCCTATTAGTTCAGTTTTTTAGCTTGGCATGCCCAAATCAATTATTTTTGTTTTATGGCTTTACAAACAGAAAAAAGGCATCTGTGTGCAATACTTTTTAATTATCTGCAAATAGCTTCGCTAGCTGCTGCAAGCATCAACGCATATCTCAGTGAACACAATTCTAACAGAACAGTGGTCTTTATTCTGACGCGGTTATGGATTTATTTGTCATTGCATTTTAGTCAATGCGGGATATCACTCTCCGATGGGGCGTAAACACATGGCTTGAATAGCAGTTAACGCTGGATCCGGTTGCGATAACCCAGCAGAACGGTTTCGGGAATCCCACCCCATGTGTCAAATTTGCCCCATTTCTGAAGGCGGGTGCTTTAAGAATTGGTTATATGGAACATTAAAAAGGTGTCAGGGAAGAAGGTAAAAAAACTTTTGAAAGTGTGATATTCACCTACCTTTTTGCAGGCAAGGAGGGGGAGGTCGATGCCACCTATCTCAGCGGTGCGCAAACTCCCTGCACTGCGCCCCCTACCTTTTCTCCTCCTCGGTCGCGCCCCTCCTCGCCTCAAATGACGCCGCGTTGTCCGAGACGTGTGACTGCAGCCGGGTAAGTAAGTTTACAGAGGCCTCGTGCTTTCAGTGCGTTGCCTCTAAATGCTGTGCCCCCCCTCCCCCACCCCACAACCGAAAAGTTTTGCGCCCCCCAGTTTGGGCACCGCTGACCTATCCAATCATCTCCCGTCAGAGAGCTGCTCTCAACCACAGAACAGAAAGCTGATTGGCTGGATATGAAAAAGTGGCCAAAAAATTCCAGCCCAACACTGAACGAATAATGCCTGAAAATCAGCTTTGAGACATGAAGGGATTATCAGTCTTATCCTATAATACAGCATAAATGGGACGCTAATAGACACATACTATTATAATATTTATTTTTAAGTGATGCAACTTATTTTATAAATCATTTTTTAATGTATCCCCAGTTTTTGCTTTGAAAAATCTAGTCCACATTCTGCTGATCTAGCATTATATTCTTTTTTCCCCCCTGAAACAATAGCTGCCACGTTAAAGGCGTTCATCTCTGCGTTAGAGAAAACTGTCCTGTAAATGAATACAGAATGTGGTGTATTCAGAAGGGGAAATCAAAATTTGACGTCAAGTCACTTTGCCCAGATGAAAATGGCCAGTGCTGATCACTTGTGTGAGAGGACCAGTTGGAAGACTTGGCAGGTTCAATCAATGCAATTGTTGTCCTATTGAAAAATAATACTTTACTCAGAAATAGGGTTGACATGTGTCCAGTATTGAACCGGACTGTCCTGCAGTTGGACACACTGCCCAGTAAAATTAGAGGTAATACTGGTACTCTTTCCCAGAGCAGGGCTGTTGCTAGGGGCCTGGGCAGCTTACTCCATTCTGATTGGCTGCTGGGTGATGCAGTGGGCGAGGCCAAGGAGAGAAGGAAGCAGCATGGAGCAGAGAGGTGTGTGTGTCTGTGTGTCACACCTTTTTCAACATTGTGTCTAGTATTTTTGGAGAAGCCGCCTGGCAACCCTACTCAGAAACGTGTCTTTTTTTATGCAAAGTGCACACTGTCCCAAAGGGATGCAGTAAAAGGTCGATTCCAAGAGGCGTATTCCATAATAATAATAATTATTATAATAAACTATTTCATTTAACGCTTTACTCCCAATGGGACTCAAAGCGCTTCACAATTACATTATAGTGCGCGGTACGCGGCACATAGGAATTTTACAGACAGTCCCTGCTCAGAAGAGCTTACACTCTACGTTTTTGGTGCCATTCAAGTGTGAGAATGGCATTTCCATGCGTAAACAGATCTCGTCGTATTAATTAATTCATTAAATGTCTAGGTTTAGAGCAATTTTGTTTTTGCATGTCAATTCCATGCAATACGCACACACTTTCGATATGCAACCCCAGATAAAGTAAAAAATAAAAATAAAAAAAAACTTTTTTTTAAAAAGGAACACCTTTAATGCAAAAACTTCATTAAATTTAAGTTGCTTTTTTTCTAGCAACATTCTTGAATGTTTAATTCTAATGTGTATATACGGTAACTCAATCTACTGACAGTATTTTGTAAACAATTGTGCACTGTTTTTTTTATGGGGGGTGGAGGCGCATTTTGATTAACAGGCAAGTTAGCATCAACTAAATGCCATTACGCCAATTTGCGTCTCTTGATAAATTCTCCCCCAAAGACCTTATCGTTAATTTGAATCTGTCCACTCATTTTAATGATAAGAATCACATAAAAAGGGAAGCTGGCTCGTAAAAACCAAGAGGTATACAATTCCCATGAATGTAACAAGTAATAACTGATGTGTTACAGACACTAAAGAATATATGCATATTTGCAGTTCAGCAATCTGCGCTTGGGGCCTGCGAGTTCTCTGCTGAGGCAATTAAGCATAGCAGAGAAAATCATGGCCAAATATAATATAGCACATCTATGGAATCCAACAATTTACTTAGGCCGCAACATGGTTTCTTGCTCATTTAAAAAAAGGTCCAAGTTAAAGGAAAATATGGCTTTCTTCTGATGAAAGAGGAAATGTACATGTCCCATTAAGTAGATTAAAAAGGACCTGCGTTGACCCTTTCAGCTTGACAGAGTAAAGCACTGCGGGCTCCCTCAGCACTACAGAGAATTCTATCTTTATAAAGGAGAAGATAAGAGTTTATACATACAGAGGGCTCATCCTCATAATTTCTATTAAATTAAAACATTTTAAATGATTATTTACACCGCCGAAGCACGCCTACTTTTCACACGCTTAGAGCACGACTTTCTATTTAAAGAAAAAAATGATTTATTTTAGGGCACCCCTCTCCTTTGCTACACATTAATCTTTCTAAATCATGGCCCAATTAGTCTTGCCCGTGTTGAATATATTCTGTGAACAGCCCAAACATTTACAGGCAGATATCACCCGATCACTACAGCACACACATGAAAGGATCTAAAGTCTAGATTGTAAGCTCCTTGGGGCAGTGACCGCCTTCCTATAGTCTCAGTTTGTCGTTACATATATGTACTCTTGTCATACAATGTTATTCTCCTCCCTCCCATATTGTACTGCATGTCAGAAAATTATAGCGCCATACAAATAAAAGGTAATAAAATGTCACGTCAACTTACTGTAAATGGTGGTTTTTCAAATAGCGTAGTGGGACTGCACCTTAAACGCTCGTAAGTAATGTATAGTTTTAGGATTTTGCATACATTTAGAGGGGCAGTTCCGCCTACTCATCTATTTTTGTAGCCGCCATCCACCCCCACCCAGGGAGCAGGGGATCTCTGAGCTGACCATATTCAATTCAGCTCAGGGGACCCCCTGGTATGCGAGCTATTAACTGAGGAAGTACCTCAGGAACCAGGCACTCCTTGGAGCTGAAATTAACACAGTTCAGCTCCGGGGACTCCGTTTCCTATATGTAATGAAAACGGGGAATGGGGGGGGGGGTTTCAGTGGGCAACTGCTCTTAATGTTTTTTGTTAAACCAAGGCTTGTTTTATAGTTCATGCTGCTGCGCGTGAGGGCGCACGACCTGCGTTGCGCGTGGCCATGGCGGGCATGTTTAGTTGGTAGGCTGAAAGCAGTGACGCACGCGATTAGGGGGCCTGATGTCACAGCGTTAGGCCACGCTGTGATTGGATTGCGGTGCGGAAGCAGCGCGAAAATATTTTTTTTTAATTGTAATTTCCTTGGTCTGCCGCGCCACTGCCAACGGCCGTGCGTGCGTCTCTAGTACAGAAAAGGCTGGCTAACAGCCAATTATAATTGGCGCATGCGCACACACTACATTACAGGCCTTAGACAGGAAAGCCATTCCCAGAATCAGTAGTGCAATAAGGGGGGAGGGGTGCAAGGGTGCTTTTGTTCTCCCCAAGAATTGCAGAGGCCTCGCACTCTTCCCCACAGTGATTAAATTGTTTGTCGGGGAGAGCGGGGCCACGTTAAAGAGCAGCCATCCTCCATCGACAGCGCGGTGTCATGTGACGCGACATCACATGGCGACGCGTTGCCACGACAGCGTGCCATTGCCATGACAATGTGGGACGACGGCTGGCAGGTAAGTGAAATGCCCGGACACAGTCGCCTGCATGCTCGGCCAGATGGATATTTACCCCCCAAATATGAATGTCTGGTTGCGCCTGTGACGGTAGGGCTAGCTGGCATCACAAAACTGGGATGAAGCCCAGCTAGCTACCCCTAAATCTATGTAACTTGGCCACCTTTGTAAGGCTTATTTTGGCCAAATATACATTAAATATCTGGGGAAGAACAGGGAATGTGTACATTGGCGACACACTTTATTCGAGCTCGGCTAGTCCCACGAATTCGGGTATACCCGGGTGTATTGAGGTTTGTGACTGTTTTCTGCCCGAGTGCATTGAGTTATTTTCCAGGCAGGGATTGAAGCATTTTATTCCCGCTGGCTGCAATACTGCACAGTATATATATATATATACTGCATTACAATTCATGAATTTATGCCATCTGGTAGACACGCGAAGCATTGCAGCCTATTAAATCCTAATCATTATTATTTAACAGATCAGCCGCCCATCAGCCAGGCATGAACCCAGGCTGGGAAGGCAAATGCAACGGGGCTTGTCAGAGGTGAGGAGCGGCGCATTCCAGGTATCTGCCAGGTACATACTGGGTATTTGCTCGAATAAAGTGTGTCGCAGCAGTAAATGTATTTCCATGTCTGTAAGAATGTATTTCAAAGTCTGTATTTGTTATTCCCTGTAAATGCGATCCCACAGTTTAGTGAATCAACATTGTTCTGTGATGTGATTTGAGAGTAAGCCCTGTAAAGTGTTAATTGGATTATGTGTACATTTGTATGGAGGGGACTCTGATTTAATCAGGGATGGGGATGGGTTCTTAGCACGTCCTCTGGCTGTTGTGGCACTAACCTAATCCATGCTCTGATTGTCCAGCAGCCCCCTCCCATGTAAAGGATAGCCACAGAGGGCTATATAAGGGGTGCTGCTGATCAGAGAAGGAGATCTACCTTCAGAGAGCATCTGAGAGCAAGAGAGACTAACAGAGACTGAGAGACACTCTGGGAAGAAGTGTGGAGACTCCCTCAAATGACTGAGAGACAGAGAGAATGAGAGAGATTCTGTAAAGGAGTTTGGATCTTTACAGTGACCAGCTGGAGATATCTCAGATCCTGGACGAGAAGCGGACAGGGCAAGACTTCTTGAAGCAGGCCCCTGCACCTAGCGAGGCTAGAGTCTACTCCCCAGGCCCCCAGTTGGTATTGTATCTGGTTTTGTACATCTTTGTTTTGTCTGCTGGCGTGCCAGCAGAATATTTTATTCAATAACTTTGAACCTGTCTTGTGCTAGTGATCCCGGTGGTTTCGGTGTAAAAGTACTTGTCTCCCGTGACAGAGCCCTTACCCAGAATAGCATAATTGCATATGTGATTTTCTATTCAATACTGGCTGCTTTCATTAGCACACACACACAACCAAGACCAATAGAGCTGTTCTGGGTGCAATTACAAAGTAGATGTAGTAGGTGCAATGGTAGTCTTCTTTAGTAACTTACATAAATCAGGTTACAGAAATCTCCCCTATTAACCAGAGAACAATGAGTAATATTCCTCTGGCCATAAGGTAAAAAGAGCCCCAACCAAATGCAAAGGACCAAGTATATTAATTGATAATAATTATAATCTTATGCATATAGCAGTAAAGTATGTTTTTAGTATTGATAGATTAACAAATCTGTTGTGTGTTTTTGGTTAGGGATCTCTTTGCCTTATACTCTTTGTTCCCTGGTTAAATGGGAGATTTATTTGTATATAATACCATTGCGAGCACCCCTACTAGTGAGATATTTATAATAGCATTGGGTTGGGCATCTAATATGTTCTCCTGTTGCAGGAATATATTTTTTTCATACTGTATATCATGTTATCTAGGGTTTATCAACATTTCTACAGGGGACAACCATAAGCTTGTTTTTAGTATTTGGTTTATTGTCAGGATGCAGAAAAATAACATATAAATTGTTTAAACCCCTTAAGCAGTCAGGAAATAAAAGGAGTAGAGAGGGAGGGAGGGAGGGAGAGAGACAATGCTATAAAAGTAGTTATTTAATTTATAGAATAAAACTAGGGAATAAAGAATGAAAGAGGAACCAAACAGTTTCATTAATTCCATCCCAATCTGTGTAGATCTCTCAAGTAGATTAATTCGAATCAATCGCCAATTTCCCCATTCGTGTAGTTTAAAGCCAACCAAGACTCATTGGGATGGCACCAGCTTCAGAAGAAAAATGTGGGTGGGAGCTTACGATAGGAGCTCTCTTTTGAAGTGTTGAAATAAATGTTATGTTATCAATCCTCTGGTCCATACTGTCCTGGCTGCTATGTGAATTCTGTTTTAAAGAACTAGTTCCATAGAATTATGCACTGTACATCAGAGATAAAACACATGATATATACATTGCACAAGATGGCAGGCTGAAGATGCTCAACTACCAATATGATTCTTCCGGTTCATAGTAGGACAAAGTGTCCCTTTCATTCAATCCAGGGCTTTAATAGTTATCTAGGTAAAAATAAAAATAAAGGATAATTATACCACACGAGTGCTACTTACCCAACTTAAAAACAACCAATTTCATATATACAGTATATATCTAGAATACAAGTCTGAAAGTTTATAGGTTGTATAAATCATACACAGGTTCAATAAAAATCATTAATGGAAGGATTTCTTGAAAAATGAATACTGTATATGAACACAGCTACTGATATTATATATATTATATATATATATATTATATATATATATATATATATATATATATATATATATATATATATATATATATATATATATATATATGCTGATCATACTCATTTTATAGTGAGATTACTTTCTGTAATGTGTCCAAAACTCAAATTCACTTAGTACAGCTCACCCTCGTTATAACGCGATCTGTTACAACGCGAATCCGCTTATAACGCGATGCAAGCGTGGCTCCCAATTTTCGCATTTATGAATACTTTACAATACGATTATTGGCACAGTATCATAAATACTTTATTGTACAATCCATACAACTGTACTGTACATTATTTCTAACGCAATCCGCTTATAATGCGATGTGATTCTATGGACCCCAAGCACAGCGTTATAAGGGGGTTGAGCTGTATATGTGAATTCATAGCACTGGCAGCAGTTCTGCTGGGTGTGACCAATTCATGAGTTGTTTTACATTAGAATTAATTCAACTATCCATTTCTCATCAAAGTTCCAAATACGCTAGACCGTATAGTAGTATAATCGCAATGAATAGGAAACAGATCCCCATCTTGGTCACTCCTCTTCCTCATCTGGCATAGAAAGTAAGATCTTAGTTGCCATCGTGTTGAGTGAGAAAGAAGAGAATGATGTTTTATAGCATGTAAATAATGCACTATCCCTGCTTGAGGAGGTCTATAGCAGCCTGCTTGTCTCCATGTGTTGTGCTGCTTGAGTGCTTTGTAAAGATGATTTGGAATTCCATTACAAGGGGATAGATGCTCACAGCTTAGCGCCTATCTTGTAACTGCAGGAGGTCTCTTTTCTATTTTTGGAGGATTAAAGTCTGCTTGCCAACATTATATGTAGTAACGCTCAGACAAAATGGAAAGTAATGGAATGCACACCATACAGTACTCACAATATAAAGAGAAAATGTTTAATGTTGCCTCTGTGAAATAAAGGTGGTTACCTTCACAGTCAATGAAGGAAAATCCGGGGTACTTACAGGGAAAAATATGTATTGATCTAGTATGGCATACATTTGAAATCTTCTTTATTCATTAAACCAGTGTTTTTTTATGCCTTAATAAATCCCTTCTTGTGCTGTGTACATACTGTACAACATGTACATGTTTTTGTTATATGATTGCTAGATGTCCAGTATTGAACCGGAGTGTCCTGTATTTGAACACACTGTCCAGTAAAAACAATTAGACGAAATACTGGGTTTTACCTCTCTGGACAGAGAAATGACCAGCTTGGGGGGCAGCAGCATTTCCTTAAGCAGGGAGAAAGCAGGGCTGTTCCTGGGAGGCTGGGCAGCTTCTCCCATCCTGATTAACCAGCATTATCAACCATAGACCAGCAGCAGACAATCAGGAGGTGGTGTCAGGAGCCTGGAAGTTGTACCAAGGAGAGGAGGACACAGCACGGAGCTGAGAGATGTGTGTGTGTGTGTGTGTGTTACATCACACCTTTCACGATTGTGTCCAGTACTTTTGGAGAAGCCGCCAGGCAACCCTATCTACATGGTAGCTCCCATGCTATTTTATGCACACATATTTGCTAGTGAGAGTTGGTTAGTCAAACATGTTTTCCCTTTCTCTCCGTCTCCTATCTATACTGCAAGAGTTGCTGAAGAGACGAGTCAATGTTGTTACAATGAAATGTAGATTTGTAAAAGGTTATAAAAACGATCCACACAGAACTGTACAATTGCAGATCGAAAGAACAGACTAGCAAACAAATGAAAGTTTGAGTAAAAATAAAGTCAGAAAGTAGTTCTAGTCGGTCACTTGGCACATGATTATTAGGGCTGCCGGAACTGCTGTCCCGGGCCGGTGAGTCAAGGGGCCCGGTCCCCCCTGCTGGTGAGATACCGTCAGGTCCATGTGCACAACTTCTGCAGTCGCAGGAAGGCCCACGTGGTGGGTGGTCTTGCCGCGCTCACCCACACACAGCTCTGGACTTCCCCGCTCTGCTGCAGCCCTCCTAGCCCAAAGGCCACCTTCTTCCACCCCACCCCCATAAATCCTCTCCCTTCACACCCAGGCCCATACCTCCTCTCCCCCCCACTCACCACATTCCCACGTCCCCTCCTCCCCACATCAGGACATAACTCCTTCTGTCTCCACCCCCTAGCCCCATATCTTCTTTCCCCACCGACACATATAGTACTTCCACCACCTCCATGCTCAGAGATGTCACAAAACACAGCAAATCTACATTTACAGATACGCAGAAGAGTTTATTTCCATTTACATGAATTGAACTGAATAGGGGTCTAAAAGATTGCGTTGCACTGAAATCTATACAGTATGTTTGTATTTATTTATAGGTCTGATTATATATATATTTTTATTTTTTTTAGCTAACTCCATTTAATGGTGCACATCATTTTAACATTTTATAGGAATAATATAAAAAGGTACCATTATTTTATGTAAAATCTAAAATTAATAACTAAAGGAAATATACAATGATTTTGTCCGACTGCCTGGAAATGAAACCCACCCAGACACTGAGTCTACCTACCAAATTGGTTATTGCAAATGAACGATGCTTCTGATTAACTATGTCTCCAGGAATTAGTCCGAGTAATGAGAGCTAATGATATTTCCCCATTCACTTGGAGATCGGATGCCGAAATGTAACTGGGCAGAACATGTTA
The DNA here is from genome assembly GCF_040206685.1 of Ascaphus truei. Classification (NCBI taxonomy): domain Eukaryota; kingdom Metazoa; phylum Chordata; class Amphibia; order Anura; family Ascaphidae; genus Ascaphus; species Ascaphus truei. The sequence continues at coordinate 25,701,765 of NC_134500.1, forward strand.
TTGTCATTTCTGTCAATGACAATTAGGCACAAGCTTAATATCTGTGCAATGGGTTTAGTCCGAAAAACACTGATTCCAAGGATTTCGTTTCCTAGGTCTGCTTTGCTTCACATTCGTGGGCCGCCTTTTCTGTTTCACGGACCTCCTTTAAGGCAGCAGCAGCAGCAGCAGCAGCCGTCTGCAGTGATGTGAACTTCCAAGGACCAAAAGTAGTGAGGTTTGTCATGCTAAATTGGTGCAAAACCCCTAGATACATCAATGCAAAGTAATGCAGTGTCAAAATACAGTATACTGTATGCACCTGCTTTGCCCTTCTCAATGCACAAGAGCAAATCGCTCTTATGATCCAAGTGTAGTAATGGCAGTGACCTGTTTAAGGGATTACAGCCGGGTGACACCTGGAAGTATTTAAAAACATTTTTTTAAGGTAGTGTTTAAACATGGTGAGCTGTGACATGGGAAGGTTTGAATTCCTCTATTTGCTCCCTTTTGTCTGTCAGTGTGTCAGGGTTGCCACCTTCTATTGAAGGCTAACCCGGAGATAACATATTTTACATAAATCTTCTTTATATATTTATTTCTCTTACCTTCAGCGGCGGCGGCCAGCAACGGCGTCTCCCGGCGTCCTCCCCTGCAACTCCTGTCAACATGGCTGTGCGGCGTCAATTGGTGCCGCGTTGCCATCACAACGGAATGCTACGTGACGTCATGGCGTCACGCGTCACCAAGTCAACATGACGCCTTATTGCACTTAGGTGCGTGGCAACATGATACCGCGTAACGACGTAATGTCACGGAGCGTCTTGTAATGGCAATGGGCGTCATGTGACACCACGCAGCGTACCGTTATGATGGCAACGAGGCACCATTTGACATCACGCAGCCATGTTGACAGGATTTGCAGGGGGAGATGTCAGGAGATGCCCACGCCACCTGGAGATTTACCAGGTAAACCCGTAGCCCGGAGATATGTGGCCGAAATCCGTAGTCTCCGGGTCAAACCCGGAGTGGTGGCAACCCTTGTGTGTGTTCAACAAGAGTTTGCTCAGACAGTCCCTCTCTCTCACCCCTCCCTTATCAATATTTGTCATCTGATAAGGACAAGCTGGGCTAAGATTAGAAAAGAACTTCATTTACAAACTCTACCTCATTCAAAGGCCTCTTAGAACTGCAATATGCAAGCTAAATATTTGCTTTTACATTTGTTTAAAGAAGTCGATTAGATGCTTACATTGTTTACAAAAGATGCACAAAACAGAAAATTAAGGGTAAAAACCTTACACTCATGTCTCACTAAATTACATAGATATAAATATACATACGTTCCAGCACCTCGTTGAGACGCAGATCCATATGTTTAGACTATCCAACAAGTCTGTGCAAAAGGTATTCAATGTGGTAAATCCGGTGTATATTAAATGGGTCAAAAACCCTCTCTGCAGTGGGTGACGTCACTTACTCCATACTAAGGGAGAGATCCTCGGCACATACAGAAAATAGATATAAAAGATCATGGCGTAAAACGGTTTACTGATAAAATACGTAAAATAAACACATACATTGCACTTACAAGTGAAATACAGCTCTAGGGAAGCACTGAGGAGTCCTTCTACGCCGGCGGACGACCGTGCGCATGTGACGATCGGGGAGCTGGCAGAGGTGGGACCGGAGAGTGGAGCGCTGGGAGAACGCCAATACCTCAACCGCACCCAAAGAATTGTCAGGGCAACCTCTATACGAGCTAAAGGCTTTATACTCACCTACACTTGTGAGTGAAATGCATGTTTTTTTTAACTTATTTTTTATCAGTAAATGGGTTTACGTTCCCTTATGTTCTCTTTTTCACTTTAATTTCTATTTTCCATATGTGCCGAGGATCTCTCCCTTCGTATGGAATATGTGACGTCATCCACTGCAGAGAGGGTTTTTGACTCATTAATATACCCCAGTTTTTTTGCGCCCGGATTTCCCACATGGTTTACAAAAACTGTTTTTTGTCCGGATATGTGGGATTACACCTTTGTAACTTTTTTACCCACCATCATTTATATAATATTAGGTTGATACCTATTCCTGCGTCTCATTGCAAAGCCAGTATAACCAGCCTCACACTGACGAGACCCAAAAGGTTGAAATAGTTGTCTGAGTCGGTTTTACTGGCTATGTACTTCTTTAAGGAACGTGAAACCCAGTGATTTAGAGTGGCGCTTTAACACAGTGCAGGTGGTCTAAAAAAATTATAAATACAAGTGGTGAAACTGAAAAAACTCTCAACCTTCCAGGGAATATACACTGATTCCCTCACAAAACGTATGGATCCAGGGGGAGGGAAGGGAGCAGGATCGTCAGGAACACCCAGAAAGAAACATATAAATACAGATCATGGTGTGGTATGAAAATACATATGAGTCAGAAATCCGGAAATACTTGGCTCTTATGAATAACCTACTTACAAGATGTAAGATTTAAACCAGCGTTTGTACAGGTAAAGATGAATATACTGGCTCTTCTATTTGGGATCGCAGACTGCAGCAGACTGGTAGTTTAAATGGTATGCCTGCTGGGACCTTCACTTTCACAGTACAGCAATCGCATTCGTTCAGAGAAGAGAGGAAAACATAGGGTTTCACCAGGTAACACCAATTTTATCGTAGTAGCATAAAAGATATGTACTCACAATATATAATGTGAACACAGTCACATAAAGGTATCTTTTAGGGCAGCGGCGGCTTGGCAGATGGAAAAAACGAAAAGGTCCTCCACTCCACTCAAACTTCCCTCCGCGAGGGTGCCCCCTCGTCCGGTGCCGATGGATGGCGTCTGTCGTCACTTCCTGGCCTGGTGGTGACGACTTCCGGTACGGGCGGGAAGATCGGAGGGTTGGAGGGCTCGCCTAACCGTAGCTGCACCTCTGGGGTAGGAGCAGGTTGACAGACTGCTTCCTTCCTTGATTCGGCTCAACGCGTTTCACTGCATCCGCAGCTTCCTCAGGAGCAATGATTGTGTCCCATAATGGGTGTTACTTAAATAGCATCTTCAATTAGGACACTAATTGAAAAAACACTTGATTACATTACGCACAGATTCTCCCACATGGGTACACAATACTGTGGTCCAAAAATTACGGCGCATATAAATACACATATTAATTTTATTCACTCTCATATGAGAGGTTCTAAAAGGTAAAATATAAATTAAAACATATTATAAAAACTAAAAATCATCATTAAAACTCGGATAGTTGATAATTATTAGAGAAGGTCCATACATAGAGGGAGAGAGAGAGAACATAGATTAGCAAAGTAAATGCAGTGTATATAAAATCAGATAACAGCATATATATATATAAAATTAATAAAATTTCAATTAAATTAGATTATTTACATATATCAAGATAATTAAAGTGCAAGTGCAATATTTAGAGGAAAGGTGCAATCTCAAAATCCACATTAAGACCGTTAGGTGTCAGTGTATTTAGTTTATGTACCCAGTACATCTCCCTTCTACTTAAGTCTAGATTTCTATCCCTTCCTCTCCAATGTTGTACTACATGCTCAATTGCAGTGAATTTTAATCCTGCTGTATTGGAGTTGTGGAATATAGAAAAGTGCTTAGAGACATTATGGGACTGGATACTTCTTCTGATATTGCTCAGGTGTTCTAAGATGCGTATCTTAATTGCTCTTGTGGTTTTACCCACATATTGTAGCCCACATGGGCATTCGAGGAGGTAAATTATGTAATTTGAAGTACAATTCATATATTGTTTTATTTTATATTCTTCATTTTTATTGTTACTCATGAATTTCTTTTTTTCTTGGTTTTTGTGTCCGCAGGCTTTGCAAGAACTACAACCATAGAAACCCTCCAATTTTTGGAGCCATTCATCTTTCTTTGTTTCCAATTTTTTTAAAGCACTTGGAGCTATCATTCCCTTCAGGTTTTTTGCTTTTTTGAAGATAACCTTGGGGTGCTGTGGCATATTGTCTTTCAGGATAGGGTCATTTAATAAAACATGCCAGTGTTTATTAATAATTTTCTTGATATTGTTTGACTCTTTATTAAAAGAAGTTAAAAATGCTGTGTCGAAATTTATATTAGGAGTTTTGTCTTTATTTTTAGGTACTATTAAGTCCTGTCTATTTAGACAGTTAGCCTTGTCAAATGCTGCGTCCAGGAGGTCTGTCTTATAGTGTTTCTCAACAAAGCGTTCTTTTAGTATGTTACACTGATCATTAAATACTACTGTATCAGTGCAATTACGACGCATCCTTCTGAACTGATTATATGGGACATTGTCCATCCATAAATTCTGGTGACAGCTTGTACGTAAGATGTAATTATTACTGTCCACTTCCTTAAAATAGGACCTAGTTTTTAACGTACCATTCTCTATATAGATAGTAAGATCTAAATAATTAAGGGTGGTTTTACTTGTAACAGAGGTGAATTGTAGATTGTAATTATTTATGTTTATACTTGACAAAAAGGAGTCCAAATTCTCCTGGGTGCCTCCCCAAATTAAAATGACATCATCGATGTAGCGCCGCCATAGGACAAGGTCCGCCCCCAGGACGCCACCGGGCCATATGTGATGTTCCTCCCAGAGTCCCATGAAGAGATTGGCGTAACTGGGAGCAAACCTCGTTCCCATGGCGGTACCACATCTCTGAATGTAAAAATTGTTATCAAACCAAAAATAATTTTTATCAAGTATAAAACATATACTGTCAAGAATGAATTGGACTTGTTGATCACTCATATCTTGGTCTTGTTTGAGAAAGAAGTTTACTGCTTCACATCCTAGGTTTTTCTCTATAGACGTGTACAGAGATGCGACATCTATAGTAGCCATAATGAACTTATCATTCCAAATGATACTCTCTAATAAATGTAACACATCTGTGGTATCTTTCAGATATGATTTAAGATTTTTAACATGGTTTTGTAGGAAGGTATCAATATAAGCCGACAAATTTGATGTCAATGAATTAATACCGGAAATAATCGGTCTTCCGGGAGGTTGTTGCATACATTTGTGGACTTTAGGCAATATATAGAATATCGGTAGTTGGGGATACTCATTGAACAAGAATTTATACTCATTTTCATTGAGTATACCCAATTCCTTACCCCTGTCTAGAAGTGTTTTTAGGTCGTTTGTAAAGGTAATAGTTGGATTATGTTTTAGAATTTCATAGGTCTTTTTGTCTCCTAAGAGGCGGTTGGCTTCCTTTAGGTAGTCATCTCTATTTTGGATCACTACCCCTCCTCCTTTGTCAGCCTGTTTAATAACTATATTGGTGTTATTTGTTATTTCTTCTAAGGCAGCTCTCTCTTCTTTATTCATATTATTCCTCATTTTTGATTTATTATTTTTTGAGAGTTCTTCGAATTCTTTAACGATTAGATTATAAAAAACCTCTATATGGTTACCCTTACAATGGGTGGGATTAAAAGTAGATTTATTTCTAAAACTCGTGTGTTTAATTGTGTCATTTTCTGTCTCAATAAGTTGTTTAGGATTGCTCATCCTTGACTCAACATTTCTACTTAGGAAAAATCTTTTAACTGTTAATTTTCTAATATATTTATTTGCGTCCACAAAGAGTTCGAAATTATTTGGGCCACAAGTTGGAGCAAAGGACAAACCCTTGGAAATGACACTTAATTGTGAGGATGTTAATTCTACATTACTGAGATTAAAAATGTTTTTAGTTGTATCGGGGTGGGATTTTCTCACTATTTTCTTTCTTCCCCCCCGTTTTCCTCTCTGTCTCTTTCCCCTTTGGGGTAATTGCTCCCCTCTTCTTTCTCTAAGAGGGGAGTGAATGGGTTTTTTGTTTCCCAAATGCTTATATCTAGGAGATCGCTAGTCCCCATTGTTCCAATGGGTGAACGAGATCTACTAGCTTTTGCATATTTAGCAGAATCATATCTCTCTCTTTCTCTTTTTCTATCTTCTCTATCCTTTCTTAGATCTCTTTCTCTTTTTAGTTCTTTCTCTTTTTGATATTCACGCTCTTTCTTATCTCTCTCTTTGTCCTTCTCTTTTTGTTCCCTATACCTTTTTGCTTCTCTCTCTTTTGAAATCTCTTTTTCTCTCTGTAATTCTTTCTCTCTATATAACTCTCTTTCTTTATATTCTCTTACTCTTCTCTGTTCTTTTTCTCTTTGTAGTTCTCTTTCCTTATATTCTCTCTCTCTTCTCTGTTCTTTTTCCCTAATTATTTCTCTCTCCCTACGTCTTTCCCTTTCCATTGCCTGTTCCCTCTCTCTTTGAGGTACTCTCTCATTGAGATAATCTCTTTCTCTATAGAGGTCTCTCTCTTTTAATTCTCTTTCCTGATTAAAATGCTGTTTAGGTGTAAGATCTTTCCTGGAACTATGGTGTGACAGTTTGGAATCATAATTGTCTCTCCATGGTAACCTAGGTATAAAGATGTGTTTGTTATTATCAGGGTATGATTTATTTCCATATTTCCCTGATGTATTTTGGGGTTCTCTAACTATTCTTTCCTCAGGTCTACTCTGCGGTTTAGAATTCTTCTTTTTCTTCCAATCTCTTTGTTCCCCTCTAAGGTAATCTTCCTCATCTCTCTGAAATTTATTTGATTTGCTGGTATAAAGATCTTGTTCTAGTCTATCAATTTTCTTTTTTAGTTCACGATCTTTAATTTTGAATTCAATGGTATCTTCCATATGTGCCAATTTTTCCTCAATTATGACAACCTCTTCATCAATTTTTTTAATATGCTTTTTATGTTGGTTTATCAAGGATGTCATAAGATTAAAGGAACAATTATCTATTGTCTCATGCCATTTTTTCACAAAATCCTCATCATCCAAATTTGATGATGGGTTTTTTGTGAATCTTAGGCCTCTAGGGATGCGCTTGCAATCCATGTATCTATTTAGAAATTTAAGGTCAAGCCATCTCCTAGTGTCTTTAATCAAAAGTCTTTCTAGTTTAACGAATTCTTCATCTAAAAAATCATCTTTCACTGGTGTGTTTATAACATTAGTGTCACTAAATAATAAATGTCTATTTTGTCTTTTAACAAAAATGTTTGGTGAGACAACTTCCATAATATCTAAACAATAAGAATAATAATAAGTGTGCTAATTCAAATAATATAAATCTTATAACTGTGAAAAATATATTTGCATATAATGTACAGCAGCCCCCAAATCAAGTGCAGAGAAACAACGTGAAACCCAGTGATTTAGAGTGGCGCTTTAACACAGTGCAGGTGGTCTAAAAAAATTATAAATACAAGTGGTGAAACTGAAAAAACTCTCAACCTTCCAGGGAATATACACTGATTCCCTCACAAAACGTATGGATCCAGGGGGAGGGAAGGGAGCAGGATCGTCAGGAACACCCAGAAAGAAACATATAAATACAGATCATGGTGTGGTATGAAAATACATATGAGTCAGAAATCCGGAAATACTTGGCTCTTATGAATAACCTACTTACAAGATGTAAGATTTAAACCAGCGTTTGTACAGGTAAAGATGAATATACTGGCTCTTCTATTTGGGATCGCAGACTGCAGCAGACTGGTAGTTTAAATGGTATGCCTGCTGGGACCTTCACTTTCACAGTACAGCAATCGCATTCGTTCAGAGAAGAGAGGAAAACATAGGGTTTCACCAGGTAACACCAATTTTATCGTAGTAGCATAAAAGATATGTACTCACAATATATAATGTGAACACAGTCACATAAAGGTATCTTTTAGGGCAGCGGCGGCTTGGCAGATGGAAAAAACGAAAAGGTCCTCCACTCCACTCAAACTTCCCTCCGCGAGGGTGCCCCCTCGTCCGGTGCCGATGGATGGCGTCTGTCGTCACTTCCTGGCCTGGTGGTGACGACTTCCGGTACGGGCGGGAAGATCGGAGGGTTGGAGGGCTCGCCTAACCGTAGCTGCACCTCTGGGGTAGGAGCAGGTTGACAGACTGCTTCCTTCCTTGATTCGGCTCAACGCGTTTCACTGCATCCGCAGCTTCCTCAGGAGCAATGATTGTGTCCCATAATGGGTGTTACTTAAATAGCATCTTCAATTAGGACACTAATTGAAAAAACACTTGATTACATTACGCACAGATTCTCCCACATGGGTACACAATACTGTGGTCCAAAAATTACGGCGCATATAAATACACAAGCGCATCCCTAGAGGCCTAAGATTCACAAAAAACCCATCATCAAATTTGGATGATGAGGATTTTGTGAAAAAATGGCATGAGACAATAGATAATTGTTCCTTTAATCTTATGACATCCTTGATAAACCAACATAAAAAGCATATTAAAAAAATTGATGAAGAGGTTGTCATAATTGAGGAAAAATTGGCACATATGGAAGATACAGTACCATTGAATTCAAAATTAAAGATCGTGAACTAAAAAAGAAAATTGATAGACTAGAACAAGATCTTTATACCAGCAAATCAAATAAATTTCAGAGAGATGAGGAAGATTACCTTAGAGGGGAACAAAGAGATTGGAAGAAAAAGAAGAATTCTAAACCGCAGAGTAGACCTGAGGAAAGAATAGTTAGAGAACCCCAAAATACATCAGGGAAATATGGAAATAAATCATACCCTGATAATAACAAACACATCTTTATACCTAGGTTACCATGGAGAGACAATTATGATTCCAAACTGTCACACCATAGTTCCAGGAAAGATCTTACACCTAAACAGCATTTTAATCAGGAAAGAGAATTAAAAGAGAGAGACCTCTATAGAGAAAGAGATTATCTCAATGAGAGAGTACCTCAAAGAGAGAGGGAACAGGCATTGGAAAGGGAAAGACGTAGGGAGAGAGAAATAATTAGGGAAAAAGAACAGAGAAGAGAGAGAGAATATAAGGAAAGAGAACTACAAAGAGAAAAAGAACAGAGAAGAGTAAGAGAATATAAAGAAAGAGAGTTATATAGAGAGAAAGAATTACAGAGAGAAAAAGAGATTTCAAAAGAGAGAGAAGCAAAAAGGTATAGGGAACAAAAAGAGAAGGACAAAGAGAGAGATAAGAAAGAGCGTGAATATCAAAAAGAGAAAGAACTAAAAAGAGAAAGAGATCTAAGAAAGGATAGAGAAGATAGAAAAAGAGAAAGAGAGAGATATGATTCTGCTAAATATGCAAAAGCTAGTAGATCTCGTTCACCCATTGGAACAATGGGGACTAGCGATCTCCTAGATATAAGCATTTGGGAAACAAAAAACCCATTCACTCCCCTCTTAGAGAAAGAAGAGGGGAGCAATTACCCCAAAGGGGAAAGAGACAGAGAGGAAAACGGGGGGGAAGAAAGAAAATAGTGAGAAAATCCCACCCCGATACAACTAAAAACATTTTTAATCTCAGTAATGTAGAATTAACATCCTCACAATTAAGTGTCATTTCCAAGGGTTTGTCCTTTGCTCCAACTTGTGGCCCAAATAATTTCGAACTCTTTGTGGACGCAAATAAATATATTAGAAAATTAACAGTTAAAAGATTTTTCCTAAGTAGAAATGTTGAGTCAAGGATGAGCAATCCTAAACAACTTATTGAGACAGAAAATGACACAATTAAACACACGAGTTTTAGAAATAAATCTACTTTTAATCCCACCCATTGTAAGGGTAACCATATAGAGGTTTTTTATAATCTAATCGTTAAAGAATTCGAAGAACTCTCAAAAAATAATAAATCAAAAATGAGGAATAATATGAATAAAGAAGAGAGAGCTGCCTTAGAAGAAATAACAAATAACACCAATATAGTTATTAAACAGGCTGACAAAGGAGGAGGGGTAGTGATCCAAAATAGAGATGACTACCTAAAGGAAGCCAACCGCCTCTTAGGAGACAAAAAGACCTATGAAATTCTAAAACATAATCCAACTATTACCTTTACAAACGACCTAAAAACACTTCTAGACAGGGGTAAGGAATTGGGTATACTCAATGAAAATGAGTATAAATTCTTGTTCAATGAGTATCCCCAACTACCGATATTCTATATATTGCCTAAAGTCCACAAATGTATGCAACAACCTCCCGGAAGACCGATTATTTCCGGTATTAATTCATTGACATCAAATTTGTCGGCTTATATTGATACCTTCCTACAAAACCATGTTAAAAATCTTAAATCATATCTGAAAGATACCACAGATGTGTTACATTTATTAGAGAGTATCATTTGGAATGATAAGTTCATTATGGCTACTATAGATGTCGCATCTCTGTACACGTCTATAGAGAAAAACCTAGGATGTGAAGCAGTAAACTTCTTTCTCAAACAAGACCAAGATATGAGTGATCAACAAGTCCAATTCATTCTTGACAGTATATGTTTTATACTTGATAAAAATTATTTTTGGTTTGATAACAATTTTTACATTCAGAGATGTGGTACCGCCATGGGAACGAGGTTTGCTCCCAGTTACGCCAATCTCTTCATGGGACTCTGGGAGGAACATCACATATGGCCCGGTGGCGTCCTGGGGGCGGACCTTGTCCTATGGCGGCGCTACATCGATGATGTCATTTTAATTTGGGGAGGCACCCAGGAGAATTTGGACTCCTTTTTGTCAAGTATAAACATAAATAATTACAATCTACAATTCACCTCTGTTACAAGTAAAACCACCCTTAATTATTTAGATCTTACTATCTATATAGAGAATGGTACGTTAAAAACTAGGTCCTATTTTAAGGAAGTGGACAGTAATAATTACATCTTACGTACAAGCTGTCACCAGAATTTATGGATGGACAATGTCCCATATAATCAGTTCAGAAGGATGCGTCGTAATTGCACTGATACAGTAGTATTTAATGATCAGTGTAACATACTAAAAGAACGCTTTGTTGAGAAACACTATAAGACAGACCTCCTGGACGCAGCATTTGACAAGGCTAACTGTCTAAATAGACAGGACTTAATAGTACCTAAAAATAAAGACAAAACTCCTAATATAAATTTCGACACAGCATTTTTAACTTCTTTTAATAAAGAGTCAAACAATATCAAGAAAATTATTAATAAACACTGGCATGTTTTATTAAATGACCCTATCCTGAAAGACAATATGCCACAGCACCCCAAGGTTATCTTCAAAAAAGCAAAAAACCTGAAGGGAATGATAGCTCCAAGTGCTTTAAAAAAATTGGAAACAAAGAAAGATGGATGGCTCCAAAAATTGGAGGGTTTCTATGGTTGTAGTTCTTGCAAAGCCTGCGGACACAAAAACCAAGAAAAAAAGAAATTCATGAGTAACAATAAAAATGAAGAATATAAAATAAAACAATATATGAATTGTACTTCAAATTACATAATTTACCTCCTCGAATGCCCATGTGGGCTACAATATGTGGGTAAAACCACAAGAGCAATTAAGATACGCATCTTAGAACACCTGAGCAATATCAGAAGAAGTATCCAGTCCCATAATGTCTCTAAGCACTTTTCTATATTCCACAACTCCAATACAGCAGGATTAAAATTCACTGCAATTGAGCATGTAGTACAACATTGGAGAGGAAGGGATAGAAATCTAGACTTAAGTAGAAGGGAGATGTACTGGGTACATAAACTAAATACACTGACACCTAACGGTCTTAATGTGGATTTTGAGATGGCACCTTTCCTCTAAATATTGCACTTGCACTTTAATTATCTTGATATATGTAAATAATCTAATTTAATTGAAATTTTATTAATTTTATATATATGCTGTTATCTGATTTTATATACACTGCATTTACTTTGCTAATCTATGTTCTCTCTCTCTCCCTCTATGTATGGACCTTCTCTAATAATTATCAACTATCCGAGTTTTAATGATGATTTTTAGTTTTTATAATATGTTTTAATTTATATTTTACCTTTTAGAACCTCTCATATGAGAGTGAATAAAATTAATATGTGTATTTATATGCGCCGTAATTTTTGGACCACAGTATTGTGTACCCATGTGGGAGAATCTGTGCGTAATGTAATCAAGTGTTTTTTCAATTAGTGTCCTAATTGAAGATGCTATTTAAGTAACACCCATTATGGGACACAATCATTGCTCCTGAGGAAGCTGCGGATGCAGTGAAACGCGTTGAGCCGAATCAAGGAAGGAAGCAGTCTGTCAACCTGCTCCTACCCCAGAGGTGCAGCTACGGTTAGGCGAGCCCTCCAACCCTCCGATCTTCCCGCCCGTACCGGAAGTCGTCACCACCAGGCCAGGAAGTGACGACAGACGCCATCCATCGGCACCGGACGAGGGGGCACCCTCGCGGAGGGAAGTTTGAGTGGAGTGGAGGACCTTTTCGTTTTTTCCATCTGCCAAGCCGCCGCTGCCCTAAAAGATACCTTTATGTGACTGTGTTCACATTATATATTGTGAGTACATATCTTTTATGCTACTACGATAAAATTGGTGTTACCTGGTGAAACCCTATGTTTTCCTCTCTTCTCTGAACGAATGCGATTGCTGTACTGTGAAAGTGAAGGTCCCAGCAGGCATACCATTTAAACTACCAGTCTGCTGCAGTCTGCGATCCCAAATAGAAGAGCCAGTATATTCATCTTTACCTGTACAAACGCTGGTTTAAATCTTACATCTTGTAAGTAGGTTATTCATAAGAGCCAAGTATTTCCGGATTTCTGACTCATATGTATTTTCATACCACACCATGATCTGTATTTATATGTTTCTTTCTGGGTGTTCCTGACGATCCTGCTCCCTTCCCTCCCCCTGGATCCATATGTACTTCTTTAACCCAGGCTATGCCGAAAAGCTGTGTAGTACAGTAGGCATAAATTTACAGGGGTCCATGTTAAGATGGACATGAAGCAAAAGATGTGCTCATTTACTGCCGCAACCAGCTTTAATCTAAAGCTTACCCGTCTTGTCGCCGAACTTGGCTGAGCGCAAGCCGCATCTTGCCGCATATCCCCCGCATCCTTCCTCGACCTCTGGCTTCGCTCTGCCCCTCTTCTCCGGGTCCCCCTCTGCTCCCACATCCCCCCTTACCCCGCCACCACCTTCGGGTGAACCCTGGGCACGCGCACACGCTCCCTGGCACGCGTGACCGCGCGGCACCAAGCCACATCAGGACGGGGATTGCTGTGGCGGCCGCTGTAGACTTAGCTCGGCCGCCACTGTACACATAATTTCCCAGAATCCCTGGCTGCAGCGGAAGCACTGTATGCCACGAGAGAATGCTGAAAAGCAGGATTGCAGACCTGTCAGAGATGTGAATGTGCTCACAAGTGGTATTTTTTATTAACTGTACACCTTTAAACTGAAAGATATTTTAATTCTGGGGGTGATGGACATTGAGAACTCTTGGATGTTTGCCATTGGTGACTTATTTAACGTAATATTATCAAATAGTCTATTAACTTCTTCCTCATTTAACCAATAGGTGTTTAATATAAAAGAGGCTGTGGCTTCCTCCTGCAGCACTACTATTGCAATTGATTCTTCAATTGTAAATACAGGGGCAAATAATTAGTTTAATACCTCTGCTTTTGCTTATCTCCAATAATTTGCCAGCCCATCTCACACTGAAAGGGTCCTACATTTTCTTTTATAATTCTCCTCTATTTATCTCTTTCAATCCCCCCTTCTCTCCTCTAACTCATTTCCCCCCCTCTAAGAATTTTAGGACGGGCCTCCGGTCCCACGGAGCAGGGGAGATGGGGTCCTGAAGGCTGATGTGGAAGTTGGGCCTGCAGCCGAGGTGAGAGCCGGCTGCCGGAGAGGTAAGTCTCCTGGATTGTGGGGAGATCAGGGATCAGCTGCTCTGGGGCATTGGGGGGAGGAAATGGAACTCCCGGCCTCCCAGAGTATCGTCATGTAGGCCTTTCCAAATGCCGTCTGGGCCACAGGTTGGCCACCCCTGCTTTAGATCATAGCAATACATACAACTTTAAATATATACAATCCAATGTTAGTATACTGTAAGCGGCCGTTATTCAAACAAACGCATTGTGTACCTCGGAATACCCATGTCATGACGCGGGATGTCTTCCAACCTTACCGCCTTAAGACGTGAGTGCAGGAAATGGCATTTTAGAGTTCTGTTTTTTAAACTCCTTAAATTGGCACAGTAGTACAATGCTGTACACATTACAATTCATTCATTTCATTGCAGCCAAAGAAACAGAATCCATGAAATTCAGCAAAGCAACCGCGATAAGCGCGGGGGCCTGGGGCGATTGGCCGCGTTCATGCTGCGTGGAATACAGCAGAGCACACGAAATCGGCGCCGTGATTTGTTTGAATAGCAATTTATAATAAATGTACAAATCTTTGCTTTTAGCATGGTTAGAATAGTTTAGATGGTTGATTAGAGTGTAAATTGTTCTTTTGTGGCTGGATATGCGGGATTGCACCTTTACAGACCGACATTGTTGGATTTCAGAAATCTGCTTCAATGCTCAGCCCGATAGTCTGTGTGTATACTGTATGTATGTATGTAGCACAAATTCTGCACACACACACACCTTACTATCTGACGGTCCTTTATCCGTCGGCAGATAATGCAATGCGCTGAACGCATTATCCGACATCGGCACAGATTATCCGACGCTCACCGCCGCAGATTAACATTAGATCCGCAATCCGACGGCGGTTTGCAGGACAGATTCTGGTGGATAAATGGTGTGTGTGTGTGTGTGTATATGTATATGTGTATATATATATATATATATATATATATATATATATATATATATATTCCTAACTACTCCGCTATTAATAAAAGTAAGTATACACTGACCTTGGCTCCTTGCAGACACACTCCTAAAGTCTCTGCAAATTCTCCATACTTACCCCTTAGAGTGTAAGCTCTGTGGGGCAGGGACACCTTTTCCTAATGTTACTTCTGTTTGAAGTACTGATTCCCATTATGTGTTCTATTATGTCACGTGTGTTAGTGCTGTGATGGGCTGTGTACATGGATGGAGCTATACAACGATATACATGTATTGAATATTCAGAGACATTTCCTATTAAGCATTTCACAATTAAGACCTACATTTGAAAAGCTAATAAACTGACATTTTGGAGACAAACGAAAAAACGTACAACGTGTTCTATTGCTGGGGGCTGAAGTATATGACACACACACACACCATAGAAGATTTCCCCTTGGAGAGTAGGATAAACATCGTGATGGTTAAGTGCATTTAAATCACTTTCCCATTTATTAAAAGCCGTTCTGTCTACACTACAAGAATGCAACGGAGATCTGATGGGTATTACATTATTACACTACAGTATGTAGCATTAATCAGGAACAAAAGTGAGCAGCAGTATGGTGCATTTTTAAACCCGTTATACTTACAGAGCTGCTCAGTGCTATGACTAAAGTTATGTAAACATCTACAAAGTAAATAATACATGTAGAAAATATTCCCTAAAAACAATACTGGGGCAAAGTTAAGTGTCATGGATTTTTTTTTATATAATATACACTATATGCTACTGTTTGTTCTTGATCTGCTTAAGGGGCTCTTGGCTCCCTAAAATTTCTCTCCATGCCCAACTAATGTCTCACTCTCCAAAAATACGATCTTATTGATCTAAAATGTTTATCTGACATCTGAACATCCTTTACAACTAAAATCTGCTCTACAAGCTTTGCGATCACTTATTCCATGTTGTCCTAAGCCTGACACAGTGATCACTTTGTACAAACTACAAGATTCAATGCCGCTATATCGTGTTTTCTTTCTAAACAGAGATACATGAAGTGTCATATTTAATAAGCCACTTTCCGGCTCTGCAAGACGCTCTTAAAGCCCATTTAAATCAAGTAGCTGTAAGGTGTCGTCCAGCCCTGGAAGGTCTCTAATGGCAGAAGACTGCTTAGTACTGTAAGTATGGGCCAAAGTGCTTTTATTTTCTCAATACAATGACATACAACATATCGTTTAGAATACATCAGCCATTTGCTCAACCACTTGTTGATAAGTACCTGAGTCTGTTACACTGTAAGAAACCACTCCAACAACTTATGGTCAAGGGTGAACAGTAGCAAAAATCCTTGTGGGTTGTAATGAAAATATAATGCCTATAATAGATAACACCACAACTTAATCACAAACAAAACAGAAGGTTGTTTCTGAAAGATACATTTCAGGCATTATTCCCCTGAATGCTTTATACGCTTGCAGTAATACAGTATCAAATACTTTAGAAACCATCCAGGCTTCACAATCTTTCTTCGATAAACTATACACGAGCACGCCCATTTTAAGTGAAACTTCTTTCTGTTGTGTCACTGAAATTGTAATTTTACTCTCAAAAGTCTTTCATTCAATCAAAAATGTAAAAATCCAAAATCCAATATCAGTGACAAAACACAAAGAAGTTTCATTTAGAACACACGTGCTCGCCACACACAACTTTTTTTGGTTGTTGGATGGGTCGCCAATAGGTTAATAGTTCACTCTGACATGACTAATCAGGATATATATATAGCTCAACCCCGTTATAGCGTGATGCGCTACAGCGCGGATCCGCGTATAACGCGGTCTGAGCGTGGCTCCCGATTTAAAAACATCTCCATTTTTTTTTTTTTTAAACATTCAATGCTTTATTGCCAACGGGGACACACACACACACAACACACACACACACACACACACACACAAAGGAATTAAACATGAATACATTTTATATAATACACATGGAGGAATCGAACCCAGGACCTTTCATAAGCTAGTACCAATTCCCTACCTGCTACGCCACAGGATTGATCTTTTTATTTGCTATATGCTATATGGTGAAGTTTTCTTGTTGCCTTTTTCAGCCAACCAACCTTACACTGATGAGACCCATTAAGGTTGAAACATCTCTGTGAATGGTTTCTCTGGCTTTGCATCTGATTCCCATGCTGTGCTTAAAAGCTGTGTTAACAGCGAGCATTAGCTTATAAGGGTTCAATGTAAAAATGGATTTCAGGCAAAAGGTGACACGGTGTACTCATTTGCATATCATTTCCCAAAATACCTTGCTGCAGTGGAAGCACTGTATGATAGGTGATAATGGTGAAAGGCGGGGTTGCAGACATGTGAATGTGCTCCCAAGTGATCTTTTTATTTGCTATATGCTATATGGTGGAGGTCTCTTGTTGCCCTTTTCACTGTGTGTGTGTGTGTGTGTGTGTGTGTGTGTGTGTGTGTGTGTGTGTGTGTGTGTGTGTGTGTGTGTGTGTCTTACAGAGACTGAAGTACAGTGCCTGTCAGCTATAGCTGGGACTTGAAGTCACTGGGGCCTTCCCTTCTGATTTCCTTTGGACGCTTGACATCCACACCCGTACTACAACTCCCAAGCAGGCAATTAACAAACTACAATGACGTCACATCCGGCACTGCACATGCGCAGTCACTCACTTCTGTAACAATTTTTGATCCCATTCAGAGTTTATTTCCCTATGAGATTTTTGTAGGTGCAAGTGCCAGCGAAGAACTTTCACTTCACAAATTCAATGTGAGTATACAGGCATACCCCGCAGTAACGTACGCAATGGGACCGGAGCATGTATGTAACACAGGCATACCCCGCAGTAACGTACGCAATGGGACCGGAGCATGTATGTAACACAGGCATACCCCGCATTAACGTACGCAATGGGACCGGAGCATGTATGTAACACAGGCATACCCCGCAGTAACGTACGCAATGGGACCGGAGCATGTATGTAACTATGTAACACAGGCATACCCCGCATTAACGTACGCAATGGGACCGGAGCATGTATGTAACACAGGCATACCCCGCATTAACGTACGCAATGGGACCGGAGCATGTATGTAACACAGGCATACCCCGCATTAACGTACGCAATGGGACCGGAGCATGTATGTAAAGCGAAAATGTACTTAAAGTGAAGCACTACCTTTTCCCACTTATCTATGCATGTACTGTTCTGCAATCGTCATATATGTGCATAACTGATGTAAATAACGCATGTGTAACAGGCTCTACAGTCTCACCGCTTGCGCACAGCTTCAGTACAGGTAGGGAGCCGGTATTGCTGTTCAGGACGGGCTGAAAGGCGCATGCGTGAGCTGCTGTTTGCCTATTGGGTGATATGTCCTTACTCGCGAGTGTACTTAAAGTGAGTGCCCTTAAACCGGGGTATGCCTGTATATTACTAAATCTAACAGCCAACTAATGCAACAATGTGAATTCAGTAAATGTCTTATGTTCTAATCATCTGTTTCTATTCCTTTGGTATAGTAGCTGCTGGAAATCCCTACCCTGTCGAAACTCTAGTCATGGGCCCCAGGGAAATCTGTCGGCGGCCCTGATTGGCCTTAAACTCCTTCAACCATACCTACTGTTCCTAGTACGAAAGGAATAGACCACTTCTGAGGTGGCCACTGTAACCTCCTTTGAAAATCTGGTTTTAACTGACCTGCAAAGGCTTTTGAGATCCGATCTTTCTTCCACTCCCAGGGCTGGTCGTACTCCTCTGGAGGCCTCTCGTCGTCTTGGGGCAGTCTGGACTCCCGCGGTCGCTGGCAGGCAGATATCTCGCTTTCAGAATCAAATCCATTTTCTGATGGCTCATATGGCGTGTCATACAAGTGTAAGGGTTTACAGGGTAGCTCTTTGGAACCCCTTCTACGGATTTCTACGGGAAAACAGGAGAAGATCATTATGACAGACATTTTGGTTGATTTTTAGTGTTGCACTCAAAACACAAAAGGCAACAATGCATTCACTCATGCAAACAAATTATACAGGTAAATAAGAATTTTCACCCAGGTGAGTGTTAGGACCTGCTACGGTCATGCCTTGTAAGTGGCAGCAGGCTTAAGACGCTTTGGACAAAAGGTTAAACTAAATGACCCTTTTACAAGAGATATATAGGTATTGCACTGTGTATTTTTGTCACATTGGAAGTAGCTTTGGGCATTTTTGTTTTTTGTTCTAAACAAATTCTGAGCCATACTTACAAAGCAGTTTGACTCCATAGTAAATATGGTTCTATATGCTGCAAGTGAATGGGCTGTAGCATCTCACTGCATGGAAGGTGCTGTGTGGAGTAACACCACTTATGGCCCTTGATGTGGCATTCCAGCATGGAGTAGCCCTTTCAAATTAAATCCGCAGAAACAATTAGGGGGGTTCTCTCTGACGATTAATCAATGGAAAGAAGAAGCATTTTTAAATATATACCTTTGATTTTACTATGACAAGGACATTTAGATGTTAAACCACACTGATAAACTTGCCATATTTAGTAAGTAGATATAGGATATCAATAGCCTACTACTAACACCACAATAGTAACTTTTTGCACTGGCTACGCTTACCCCGTATAAATATTTAGAAATATCAAGATAACACTTATGTTGGAAGAGCCTTTTGAGATGCTCATTCTTAGGATAAGAAGGAAAGCTTACTGGTATTAAGCTTTTAAGAACATAAGCTAAAAACGGGTGTAAGAATACTGTAAGTCACAACAGGGGGAGAGCGGAGCATTCTTTTCACACTCTTCGCAAGACGCTAAAAAGCTTCAAAACCAGAATAAAAAGGAAAATTGGCTAAGAATCTGCAGACCCCAAACTGGAATTTTCTACTATTGTAATTCCATATGTACAGATACCAACACTATTTTAAGTACTTGTGTCTGTCAAACTTCGTAAAAAAAGGCTGTTGAACATGTCACCGCCACTAATACACTTTGGTACTAGAAGGAATTGTCCCTTTAAAGATGACAAAAAACAAATGTAAGCTAACCCTCCATCCCCACCCCCAAATAACTATTTGGACCGTTAATTAAGTAGCATTGTTTCGAGCCCCTACATGTCCTACTTTCAGATATTAAGCAATATTCAGCCATTCAGAAAAGATGGGCATGGTCCTAATATTAATAGGGCAGTCCCTCCTGCTGGTTTAATATACAGGCGGTTTAAGGACACTCACTTTAAGTACTCTCGCGAGTAAGGACATGTTGCCCAATAGGCAAACGGTAGCTCACGCATGCGCCTGTCAGCACGTCCTGAACAGCAATACCGACTCCCTACCTGTACCGAAGCTGTGCGCAAGCAGGGAGACTATAGAGCCTGTTACACATGCGTTATTTAAATCAGTTATGCACGTATATGACGATTACAGTACAGTACATGCATCGGTAAGTGGGAAAAAAAGGTAGTGCTTCACTTTAAGTACATTTTCGCTTTACATACATGCTCCGGTCACATTGCGTACTTTAATGCGGGGTATGTCTGTACTGCACAATAGGGTGCATGTTTTCACTACTCTCAGATAATTTTAAACTGTATTTTATTCCTAAAAAAAAACCAGCCCCAAACCTAAATTAATATGGCTGCTCATTTCAGCAAGTAATAGGCCTCATCCTAATCTGAGCAAATTAACACTTTGAGTGCTTCTCCAAAGCGATCACGTGATGACAGAATGGAAGGGGAGGAATCCACATGAGCGCAAAATGCGAGGTCCGATATAAAAACTGGAGGTAAGAATATGTAGCTACGTTATGGGGCCCCTGGAATCCCAGACCCCATGACGTAGTAGCTACGTCTATAGGGCACCCAAAGGGTTACAAAAATACATCTTTTCTGATAAGATCCTGTGTTGTCTGTATGGAAAACAGCTCTGTGGTGCCTGGTGGAGTGTACAAGGTGAGAATAAATGGCAGTAGTTTGCATGGGAACACCCTACTGCAGGTGCTGTGCCTATTTTAAAATATAAATTACAATAAAATCAAAAACTGTCCCCCCCCCCCCCCCCCCCCACCTCTGATTTAAAGGGCGTCACAATAAGTATGCATTAAAAAAAAGGTCATTTTGGGCCCGGGGGAACTGTACCTTTAAGCTGCTCCCTTGAGCAAGCAATCCTAAATTAACACATTGGAAAGCTACACATCTGTATAATCATTTTTTTTTAACCTTTTAGTGCTAAAATGCATTATGGATTCAGACAAACTAAAACAAAAAACACATTTTTACATACAGTAGAACCGCTGTATGCTGCACTGTGCCAAGAAAGCAACACACAGTAGGCACAATATATATTTATTTATAACCCTGAGTACTGTAGGCTAGTCATTCTTTTTACTGCCTGAAGGGTAAGTCGTTGAAGTAACTTGTCGAATTTTACATGGGAGTGTCTAACCGTCACCCAGAACCTTCAAAGAAAACATTGTAAGATCACAATACACAACCAAGAATATAAGGACATACTAGATATCATTTTTTGGATACAATTTTTTGGGAAATACCCATAAATGATCCACAATTCCATAAATGATCATGGTTACCTATATACAGAAATCGTTTCCCTATTCAATGTGTTATATAGCCATCTTCCGCATGAAGCCTTCAGCTCCCTCCATGTACTGTAAATAGATCTGAAATCTTCCCTGACAAACAAAATAAATGATTTTTTTTTTTTAAACCACCCTTTCCACCCCACAATATTACTCAATACCTCTTATTTTACTCACTATGGGAGTTATTCATTGGGCTGCAATAGTGCCAACTGGCCACTATCACACAGAAACTCCCATTGAAGTCACTTTAATAATGAACCCCTACAAACCTAATAATGCACCCTTATTAAATGTTTCTTGTGTATGTATGTAAGTACGGTATCACATAGCTCGGTCTTTAACCAACTCATTCTATTCTGTGGTCACAAATATTCTGTGGTCACAAAGGTGGCATGAACCACCCCACCCCCCTGCCCGCGATGACGGTTGTCTTCATAAATAACCTTCCTAGGACCAAAGTATACTAATGGCAGTGACATGAGCATGGGATAAAACCTTGGTGACTGATGCCTTTTAAACCCAAAATATAAAAAACCTATAAGTCTATTTACATACTGTTTTAAAGTTAGTTGGTAAACAGGGTGAGCTGAAACGTGGGATGGCTTTGAATTCATCTGGTTATATTGTGTCTGATGTCACAGTGTTCAACAACCATTTACACACACACACACACACACAAAGCCACTGGCATTCACCATCCCCTTATCTTTATTGGCTCTCTGATAAGGATAGGGTTGGCAAGGGTAAATAAAACACTGGACTGACACACACTGCATAATTAAGTGACCCTAAGAAATGCAATTTGTAATTATTCTCCAGAGTAACAAAAAAGTTAATTATTTGCCTTTAATATAGTTACATTAGTTTAAAGAAGATGTAATGAAAATGGTGGGGAACATTATGTATTGTAATCAATCTGGTGCTTTAGGGGTAATGTGGTTACCTTTTGCCTTAGAAATACAGTATATTGGGTTTATGAGAGGTCAAGGCTCCCTGGATCTGTGCAGAACTTTAAAAAGGGCTTAATTGGTGGGTTATCACTTATGGCCCTCTAAAAGTACCATGTGTGTTGTATGGGGCTGATACAATCTAGGGATAAGGGCATTTGTTTTGACAGAGATAGGATTCATGTATGGCCCCTCTGACATCCAAGTAAACAGGACACTTTTAGAGGTACTTTAAAAAGCATTCTCTGGAGAGTTCTGCAAGGTTCAGGGAGTGTGACTGTGAAAATATTGTACAAGAGAGTGAATTTATTCAAAATAAGGCTATCCGGTGATAACCTGTATCCTAAAATATAATGTCCAGGCATGTGTCGTTGTTGCGAGGAGACGCATGCAATGAGGCCAGATCCTCGAGGTCTGGACGGTAGACAGGGACAGATATCCATTTGTCACTCAAATTTAGGAGCAAGTCGGTCATAATTAGTCTTGTTGCGTCTATCATATTCACCGGAATCTAATGAAACGACATCTTTGTAATAGTTAGAGAAAGGAAGTTATGAGTGTGTTTATATATTGAGGCAATAATTTAAACTATATGCTCATTTGCATGTCATTTCCCAGAATCCCGTGCTGCAGTGGAAGCCCTGTATGCTAGGTGATAATGGTGAAAAGCAGGGTTGCAGACCTGTTTAAGACATGTGAATGTGCTCACAAGTAATATTTTTATTTATTTAAACATCTCGCCAAGAGTTTTTTTCCCTCTGTTGTAAAACCGTCAACCTAGCAGCTGATTTACGACAGGGGTGGGCTAATGTTTCGATAGGGGAAATTAGTTCACAAGTCTTAGCAGGGTATTATGAAAATCAGAAGTCGAGGTGTGTTGGGGATCAAACGTGAAGTTTCATATTTCTATGCCAGTGACCTCTCTGGGGGAAAACCTATAATATATGGTAATGTACGGTATAAGGATTTCTGCTTTATGTTTTATCCTGTTCTTTTAATAAACTGTTCTGCATTTATTGTAACCAACTTCTTCTAATTTTTTTTCTGTAATCTAAGCACTGTATTTTTATATATATTAAAACAATGAATAAGTAGGGACCGAGACCCTGACAGATATATATTAATTACATATTTTGCTTACTTCTCTGGTGGTGGCAGCGGATAAATATTATTGCATTTGAGTAAGGTGTTAATATTAACTCTATGAAAGTACCTTGCACAGGAGAAAGGTGAGTTTGCTAGAGTAGCCATGTCTGTTAACCCTGGTTGCATATCTAAGTCACATGCTCCCCAGTGTGCTATTCATGACAGATGGTATATTGGGATGTATGTATGTATGTCTTTATTTATATCGCTCCATTAATGTACATAGCACTTCACAGCAGTAATATACGTGACAATCATATAAATAATAAATAGACAAAGGGGAGAAGTGCTTTAGACATAAACCATTTAGGAAAAGGAGTCCCTGCTCTGAAGATCTTACAATCTAATTGGGATGGATTGAGGGGAGATTGTTCATTTGAGGGACCTTTGCAAAGGTGATAGGTGGGCCAACTTGAGAGCGGTGTATTAACCCTGTTCCCATATGCAGGTGACATGCTTACAGGTGTGCTGAAAGAATGTAATAAGATTGTAAAATTGTTTACAAAAGGCTGTTTTTTGTCCAGCTTCATGAGATTGCACCTTTAAAAAGGAGCCTTTAACTTTTGGCAAATTTGCGCAGTGAGGTTCAGTACTGTGACAGCACATAATTCTTTAGATGCAAAATAAACCTGGAAAAACATGTAGAACCAACATTGACACTGCAGTGTTTTGCAGGTTTCTATCCTGCTGAAGAGGTTAATTTCTCACCTACACAAGGTATACCGTCTAACTCCTAGCAGAATTCACAATAACCGTATTGGATTGTAGCCAAGAATAATCTGTGTGCCTCTCAAAACCGTCTTTAAATCACTGAACGTCAGGTAGATCCCCCTATTGCTTTAAACCGAAAAGTCAATAGTGACAGAATTGCTCTGGCAATCGGTTGAACTGTCACACAAACGTTTGCTTATATTTTCCCAAAACAGTGATTAATTAACTGGCTATGAGCACCGTCGATCAATATCATTACAACCAGATACATCTTCCTCAGCTGCTGTAATAAAAGTTCCCTCACCGGCCTTCACCGACTCACATGAACCTCGTGACAAGGGACATTGCACGGTGCCCTTCTTTGAAATCCCACCTCCCCCCCCCACTGAAAATGAACAAGACAATTTATGGCCCATTCACTGTCCATAAACCCCATCGCCTCACATAATCTGCTCGTCTCTTCGTGGGAGTGAGGACACAGAAGCATGGGCAGCAATCACACATTACAGTTGCTGACCCACATTGCTAGTCACTAACATCAGCAAGCACGAAAGCATGTATTTGAATTCAACCTGAACTCCGTGTCCTGCAGCACTGGTGAGGACCTACAGTATAACTACAGCAGACTGCGACTATTCTTAGGCTGAGGCCCCGCTCCCAGAGTCAGCGCGCCCGCACTGCAGACAGGCGGCGCGCTGACATACACAGACCGCGATATGCGGTCTGTAGGGAGCGGGAGTGGGAGGCATGAGCGGGAGGGGGGGCGTGGCTTGACCGGAGGGACCCGCTACTCATCCCCCCCCCCCCATCCTCCTCCACGGGCTCGTGCTGGAGCTGACAAGCAACACACACACACACACGCAGGCACTCATACACACAGGCAGGCACTCACACACACACACACACAGACAGAGGCAGGCACTTACGCACTCAGGCACACACAAACACAAACACAGATAGGCACTCAGGCACACACATACACAAACACAGATAGGCACTCAGGCACACACATACACAAACACAGATAGGCACTCAGGCACACACAAAACACAGACAGGCACTCAGACACACATAGAAAAACACAAATACAGACTGCTTTCCCTCCCCGCTCCCCGAAGCCTCCCCTCCTCCCGAAGCCTCCCCTCCTCATTGGCTCACAGCCACACCACGTGACGCGTCGACGCTAGGGATTACAATTCTCTTGTATCCCGTAGCGGCTGACGCGTCACAGCGTGTAGCGAGCTGTGCAGCCAGGGGGGCCCGGGACCGGCTCGGGAGGATTCCCCTTTTGGTGGGGAACACCCGACCCGCCGCCCGCGCCACCGAGCGCAGCGGGACCGAGGCCTAACACAAACCAGTGGTAATTGCCAAAAAGACCCAGGTACATACTGAATATATGCCTTAAACTTGCCCCAGCATTTCTGCATTGACTAATGGGCCATCAGATTAACAGCGGGGGTCCCTGGCAGTCCCATTCAAACTGAATGGGACTGCCAGGGACCCCTGCTGTGTTAATCCTATGGGTCATTAGTCAATGCAGAAATGCCTAAAACTTGAAACAAGCCCAGCACATATCCAGAATCTAACCTGGCTAATTTAAGGCAAACTTTAGAATAGTCGTAGTGTTGTCTGTAGTACCCACCTGGCACAGCAAATATGTCAAATCTTTGGCATTATGACCCAACGCATATATAACAATGCATGCACTTCCATTCGCTTGTGTGGAGTGTCAATGCAGAAAGTTTTTCCACTGTTTAGTGTACATACCCTACATCCCATTATACTTTATAGGGGCTTTAGTGTTTGGCGTCTATAAGATTATTTTCCAACTTTTGGATCTGGTTTCATTTTACAGTGCAACGTTCATTTTCAAACTGTAAAAAAAATAAAAATCTTTGATAGAAACTGACAGACAATTTAAAATTCTAATAAATGGAATAGACATGGAACAGTTTACTGATCTAAAACCATTAAATTAGGTGCAAACCACTGGTTTAAACATATTTGAGATCGTGTGAGAATAAAAGATGTCCTGAGATTACCACTAACTATAGTTTCACTTTATATTTAAAGGACAAATTGGTTTAATTTAGGAAATCATTCTCCCTTTCTTCTAATCATAAATATTGAATACATATTACTAAAATGCAGTTACAATAGCCTTTTTCCTCATTGCTGCATTTATACAGAATTGTTTTAAGTTATACCAGGACTAAAAAATTTTTTTTTAAGAGAATTCAATCACTGAATGAATATTGAGCTATTATTGTTTCACCCAGGTAAACAGATTGTTTTCCCACTAATACTCTAGTCATGAAGCAACTGCCTCGATTGTTTATGCCTCCACCTGCTTTTGTCCATGTCACTAGAAGCTGGGGACCTGCTATACCGTGCTGTTCAACCATGACATATAACAGTCCATGCTCTGATAGTCTTGCTGTTCTCCGTTCACCCAAATACACATAGGTGTCAACCATCTCTAACCTCTACCTTTCCATCCCAATTCATTATTTTTAAATTTGCTTCATTCTCGAGAGCACAATTAATTCACAAGAGATTAAACACCGACCACCACACTCCACAATGAGACCCCGACTGTGATTAAAATCCACTGCTCCCAAGTCTGCACTTTAACTCTCATTCCTTCCCTTGCCCACGACTGCAGATCCATCTCATTATAGATTAAATCATTATGTTTTAACAGCAGGCTGACGGACAGTGGTCTGTAACCAAAGCTTTTAATCACTTAGAGATACTGTATAAAATAGTTACTGCAATTAAGATCCACATGATTACAAGAAGAAAAAGCATACCATCCCCAAGGTGCATACGCTAGGAAATAGACAACGCACCAATTGGACTGAGAGAAAGCACATATTCATCTGAACCCTCTTTGCGCCGGATGTAAATGCTTCATTAACAGTAATATATAGAGGACATGTGGCCTTTTAGAGGAAGTACAGTCCTGTATTTTCAGAAAACCTAACACTGTTATAAGCAGGAGGACAGAAAACATGGCGTAATGTAGCATGTGATGGTGAGTTTAGTTGAGACTGTCTGATTACAAGCGGTACGGATAAACACTGGGTGATTACTTCCCAAATCCCACTGTCAGATGGATAGAAATGGCTCATGCAAAAGAATTGAGGGAAAAATCAGAAGCGGGTACAGAAGAACCCCTGTGAATCATAAAAAAAGGTTGAAATCTGACAAACACTTCAAGAACCCATCTCCCATCAAAATGCCTATTTGAACAAATCAAAGTTATATACTGTATATGATGTGAATAATAAAATATTTGGGATCTGCTCAGGAATCTTGTTAGGTTTGTCACCCGCTCAACTAGTGTGGCGATCAGGGTGCACTAGGGTAATGTTTTAGTAGCGACAAAAGGGAGGTGTCGCGTTCCACAGATGGAAAGTGACAGGAATACCCAATAACGTGCACTCTCAGACTTATCTAGGTGGTAAATGTAGGCATAAAGCACTCCCAACCACAATCCACCCAGGGGGATCTACTTCCATGCAGACAACTATTCAAATTGTCTGTCCGTTTATCTATGACCATTTGAGTTAGCCTGATAGTTTGAGGTGGTTTTGATCACCAAATGTGTGGCGAAATGGCATTTGCCAATTATTTTGTTTTGTTTATACCAATAAAGTTTAGTTTTTATCTCAATCAAATTCACATCTGTTTAATCTTAGGGGTATAAATTAACCGGTATCAAGTATCACATTTTAGTGATTCCTCACACATATCCTCATCTGCAAATTTTTTTTTTTACTACCTGGGCAAATCTGTGAGTACACACTATTGGGTATTCCTGTCTATTTCTGTCTGTGGAAAGAGACCCCTCTTTTTGTCGCTAGGTTTCTAACAAGGGAAAGAAAAAAAAATCAGTAAAGAATGACCTAACGATACATTAGTAGAGAGCTTGTAAAAGTAATTATCATAATGCTTCAGCAGCACATTTTCAATGACGGGCAGATAAAGACCTAATTGTGAAAGTTAAGTTCATCAATGTTTCAGATGCCATATTATACCTTAAATAACATTCACTTTATGTGAGTCATATCAGGTTAAGTAGATCAGCAAGAATGCCAAAATGCCACTAAGTTGATATGAAGTTGCTCATTAGGGGAGACAGTAAGCAGTGCCCCTGTAACAGTGACTTAATCCTGTCTCAATGAGGCTTCAATAGAAAGCCTCTAACGGTCTGAGTAACCCAGCAGGGAGCTGGTTAATAGCATGCAAAGTCAATTAACCTGTCTCCAGCTGGCTAATCAGACCTGTACAAAAGCCTCCTGATGTGACTGTGCTTAGGAGTCTCTCTCCTGCAGTTTCCAACTGTGCTGGCAAAGGAGATTATGTCGTGAGCACAAGCCTGTACTGATGTCAAGACACCAGCAACCAGACCTCTATTCCTGGGCACAGGGGACCCAGAAACCTGCCAGAGGCTGGCCCCTCAATGGACACCAACCAGACTCAAAGACTGCCACATAGATCGTATCAAATTTATTCTCGCCCATAATTTGTTCAGTTTCAATCAATATTATTTACAGATATGTGGCACGGCGATGGGTCCAGGTTTGCACCGAGCTATGCCAACCTTTTTATGGGCATATGGGAGGACAATTACATTTAGGCCAACTGTCCCCTTGGTAAGAACCTGGAGCTCTGCCGTTGCTACATCAATGAGGTTTTGTTTATTTGGAAAGGGAGCATGGATGATTTTAATTTATTTATTTTATATCTGAATTGGAAAAACCATAACCTCAAATTCACATGTAAAACAAGTAGACAAAAAATGGAATTCTTAGATTTAGAACTATATACAGTCAACAATAAAATCCATACAAAAACCTTCTATAAAGAAGTACAGCCTATCAATTATTTGTTAGCCAATAGCCATCATAATTCAGCATGGACCAAGAATATCCCCAAAGGTCAATTAATTTGACTCAAACGTAACAGCACTACGAATGACATTTGTCACTCAAGCACGGGATCTTAAATCTACATTTTTAGACAGGAATTATTCAGGAGAGCAATTAGACTAAACTATTTCACAAGCCCACAGATGGAAAGATGGAAACTTCTGATATACAAGAAAAAAGGTGAGAATATAGTGGACGATGTACCCTTCGTTACACAGTATAATCAGATGGCTCCCCTAATACGTAAAACATTTCTTAAGTATTGGCCAATGTTAAAGTGATATGCAGATCTGGCAACAATCCTTCCAGATGTTCCAAAGATTATTTTCACCAAAGCAGCAAATTTCAAGATGACATTTTCCGAGTTGTCCAGTGACGCAGGGATATAAAAACAAGTCTCAGACCATCAAAGGCTACCATCTATGCACACAATGTACAGCCTGTAGGTACAGAAACAGAGGATCGACTTTTAAAATCGAATGTCACGTCCCAAAATTTCAATATTTCAACATTCCTGAATTGCAAGAGTTTGTCTGTCATCTATTTATTAGAGTGCCCCTGTGGTCTGCAGTATGTGGGTATGACCACAAGACCCATCAAGGAGGAGGCTATATGAGCATATCTATAATATTAAGAGAGGTTTTGTTTTTCATAATGTCTCACACCACTTTCTGCTCCTTCATAATCAAAATCCACAAGGGTTCAAGTGCAAAGCTATAGAAGCCCCCCTCCTTTTCACTGGAGAGGTAGCAAGAGGTCCAATCAGCTGGCCAAAAGAGAATCCTATTGGATCTGAGCTCAAGACACTAGCCCATTAAATCTTATTGTCTGTTTTTATGCAGAAATTATGCCTTGATCTCTTTACAATTATGTGCAAATCTAGGTACAGCATATTGCTCCATTGCACTGCATTCCATTATTTCAGCTAATTTAATATTTAAGTTTATAATGGTGTGCAAGAGAGGTTGTTACTGCCACAGGAGACCAGGACTAATACCAGGGATCAACTCGCCAGACAGAAACACTAGAGTTTATAAAATTAATTTATTGGAAAAATGTTTTATCTACTGTACAACTATATATATAAACAAAACACTGTGTTCACAGCTGCAATGAATCTCAACCACCCCAGTGTACATCTGCGTTGCCCCAAAAGCGGACAACCTGATGGGGCTCCCCAAGAGCTGCTCCCCTCTGCATAGGGCCAGCGTGTTAAGGGTTAAAAGTTGCTTGTACTTTGTGGAACGTCAACCCCACCCACTGGAAAGTTAATGAGCCAAGAGGTCACAAAGAACTTTGTGTTCAATGCAGCTGTGAACCCCAACCACCCCAGTGTACATCTGCGTTGCTTAAAGGTGGACAGCAATTGGCGCAGCCAACGGGTGCAAGCCTTTTTCTGCCATTTGGTGATGTTAAAGCTGCTCTATTTCAAATCTAAAACTCACAAGCCCTTTGTCCCCTGTACCCAATTTTCCAACTCTACCTGTCCATGAAATGTCTGTAAATTGACTATATAACTTCTGTTCTTTTAATGTAACCCTGTATTGTTATAACTCTGTACCCAGGACATACTTAAAAACGAGACGTAACTCTCATGTATTACTTCCTGGTAAAAGTTCTTTTTTTACAAAAATAACATACCCAACCGGGGAAAACTGGGGATACCCTGCGGAACTAGTTGCAGGGACCTCCTTGGAGAGATTTCCCCTGTCCTTCCCCATAGTGCCCTCTGGAACAGGACTCCAGGCCTGGCACCAGCACTGGAGTTGACACTGCAGCTTCTCTCAGTTACAGCAATAACTTCTGCAACTCTTATGGCTTACTTCCGTCTAACTAGGAGTCTCCCTCCCAATCTTTTATACACTAATCCAGGGGTGTGCGACATTGTCTGCGGGGAGCGTGGGGTTTACAGAGGCCCCGAGTGCTTACTGAAGGCACTTAAGGTGCTATGAATATACCATGCAGAGTGGTACTCTAGATAGCTACTTCACTAGCTTACAGGAGAAAAAGGTCAAGTCAAGGGCATTTGGTCACGTAGGGTTTTAAATTCTGTCTCAGTCTCAATCGCTCCACTCTTGTGCTGAATGTGGGCATTGACTTTAATGTTATTTAGTCAGGGATGTCATACAAGAGGAGACTCAACCATATTAAATCACTAAGCTCCAGACATTTCAATCTCAAAACAATCTGCATTTGTACACACACACTTCAATTACAGCAAGTTAGTGTATAATGCAGCAACGGTATTGTAGCAACGGTATTGTAGTAGAAGTAAACTATAAAAACACATGTAAAGTATTTAACCAGATAAGCTACAAAGGACCATATTTAACCCACTATTGCTCTTGCAATATTTTATTACTGGCAGTTACATAGAAACACAGAATTTGATGGCAGGTAAGAACCACCAGGTCCACCTTACCTGCCTACTGCACATTCCTATCTGCTGTGGAACTTCAGACCCCATCTGATTGCAACTTCCCTCTGGGGACACAATAACTACAATGTCTCCTCTGTCCTTGTTAACCATTTTACTGCTGAAAGTCAGCAACTCATTTCAAAGCAATATGTTGCTGTTCACTTTAGCAGATGTTAACTAGCCTGTGGTTAATTAGAATGCTAGAACGCTTACCTAGTTAATCCATGTACATGTATCTTTATACCAAACCACTGAACATTTTTGAAATGTCTGATTGAACGTGGTATTTTTTTTCTATACCAACTGAGTTTTGTTGCCTTCCCTTTCCTGCCAGAACAGGGATAATGTCACATACCTATTGTCTAATAGGTATACATGTTAAACATGTATCAAAAAGGTATTGCTTGCATAGGATAAGCGAATTAAAAAAAAAATAAATCAGTTTTGTTACCCAAATCCTGACCTCCCAGTTGGTCAGAAGAGGTATCAACAGAATAAAAATTGCCAGAGAATCTTATTTGGAACTTGTCAAATGTCCTTGAATTTCCATGGGCAAATGAAAATTGAAATAAATGCACTGAAAGTCCTTCTAGGAGGAGAAAATGAACAAATCAGTACAATGAATAGTGTAATAGTAATGGAGAGACATGCATGAGGATTACAGTAGAGGCAACTCTTATTCTAACAAAAACCAGTGGCAATTCCCCAAAAAACCCAGGAAACACCCAGGTACATTCTGAATACATGCCTTAAACTTTCCTTAAACTAGCCCCAGCATTTCTGCATTGATTAATGGCCTATCAGATTAACAGCGGGGGTCCCTAGCAGTCATATTCAAACTGAATTGGACTGCCAGGGATCCCTGCTGTGTTAATCCTATGGGTCGTTAGTCAATGCAGAAATGCCTTAAACGTGCCTCAAACTAGCCCAGAACATACCCAGCACATAACCAGAATGTAACCCGGCTAGTTTACGGCAAATGTTAGAATAAACGTTGCCTCTACTGTACGTATCTCAGCAGAGCTAGAACAAGATTCTGTAGACATTCTGGAAATCGTTAATGATTGGAACCCATCGTGAGCAGGGCCCTCACGGTCTTCTGGACTTGCTAGTCCATATTTGTATGCAAGTGTAATGAATCGGGGAGCGCGTCCCCCGCGGCGCACTCCCTCCTTACTTGACGTCTCACGCAACCCTGCCGTCCTTATGGCACACACGCTCCCGCTGGAGCTTTTCTGACGTTGCAGAGTCTGGCTCTGCCCCCCCCCCCGCTTGCGACGCGCATCCACACATGATGCATGTGCACCACTCCCAAGCTGCGTGTCAACGCTCGTTATTATGCCCACCTGTCTCCTGTGTCTTTCTCCCCATCAGTGCCTCTGCAGAGGCCGCGCCTCCGCTCTGTCCCCCTCTCTCATTGGTCATGCTCCCTCATATGCTCGGCTGTGCCACTTGCACTTTGGCTGAGCATAGTTCCAGTTAGCGCTGTCCTCCCACTTCCTGCCTTGCCTCAGTTGCCTTGTTTCAGATTGATCTCCTGTGTACCGACCCGGCTTTACTCTGGACTCCGCACTTCTGGCTTCCCTCTGACCTTCCGCACCTCTCCAATCCCGACCACGGCTTACGGACCTCTACGCTCCTACTGGCTCCAACCCCTGACCACGGCTAAACGGACACTGACCATACTACCGGCTCCTACCTCAGACCTCAGCAAGTACCCGACCATTCTACTCTCTCCAATCCTGACCCGGCTGCCTGACCATCCGCACTCCAGACGTGGCTGTGGGTGGCGTTATACCCATTCCCACCTCAGTACCAGGGTCCCGCCTTGTTTGTGGTGAGCACGGCGTTACAGCAAGTCTGTTTATGTAATTGATGTCACACTGTACCGTACTGCAGAATATGCAGGCGCTTTACAAAGAACAATACTATATGGACTTGCTTTCCTGCCTGCAGTACTACTACATTCTGCAGTGACCTCTGTTCTCTGCTTGCAAGGTGACCAGCGGCACACTCAGAATATGCTTGCTTCTTCTGGTCTGAATCCTTTACCTCGCCTGTATCTGACCATGTATTATGTAAGTTTGTTTATGTGCAGTTTGTCTGTCATGGAAACATGTAGGTGCTTTTATATTAAAAAAATATATATATAAGCGATTACAAATAATAGTCCCAAATATGCCAATGACAATAAAAGAGAAGGTAGTTTGCAAGTACTGTATAAGAATGTTGGACAATGGAGCATGCCAGTCTAGTCGGTGGCAATGAGCTGTGACGCCTGGCAGTGCCCATTTACTCAACATCTGCCACACAATCACAGGCTGGTAATAGAGAGGAACGTATGAATACAACAAACAGACCATTGTTATGCCGAGATGCCAGCAAATTAAATGGTGCCATAGAAAGCAAAGGATATTATTTATATACACGTTACAGATGTTTGACATTGTTCCCCCAGATAACACAAAATATTCCAGTGGAAGTCAGAATATAGGATGCGGTGGAGCCGTTTGCGCAGATCACAATTTAATGCACCAGACAAGTCTGCTACATCTGCATACATACACACACACATACACACATACACACATTTATACATAATGTATATACTAGGGTAACCAGATGTCCCAGTTCTTCCGGGACTGTCGCAGTTTTTGGCATTGTTTACCGACGACTTTTTTAAATGTCCCGTTGGTTTTTTTGTCTGTGTTCGCGCACACGCAGCAGTTATCCCGGTTTTTCACTGGGAAAATATGGTCACCCTAATGCAGGGGTGCGCAACCTTTCCCTGCTGCGCCCCCTCCCTTACCTTGTCTCAGGCTTCAAATGATGCCGCGGGGGTCACGTGATGTCATGTTGCCATGTCAACGTGACCCCGCGGCGTCACAAGGTAAGTGAAGTTGCAGAGGCCTCACACAATCCCCCGGCATGAATTTAAATGCCTTGGGGGAAGCGAGCGGGGCCTTTGCAACCTCGTAGCCCCACCTGAAGTATCTGGCACCCCCCCCCCCCATCGGGTGCACGCAGCCCAGTTTGCACACCCTTGCCCTAATGTATACCCGCTGTTTCTGGTGAATAGTGTCTCTCTAAACTCAGTACAGCAAAGTTGAGAGATACACCTCTGGTATGTGGAGCACTGGTATTACACATTAAATTATCCTTAAGACAGACATCTCCCTTTCCAATGGAAACAATTAAATCTATTTCCTAGCTTTCAACACTGATGCTGCTTGCGAGAGGTCCCATGGGCAGATGAACGTATTATAATCTAACCAAGGTCACGCATCAAACATCTTCTGAGCTTGTTTTATGGGCAAAACTGGGACTGTCCCAGCCAAGCCGGGACATCTGGTCACCCTACCCATGTAGCAGGTCCAAAAAAGTGCATACAACTTATCAGTGTAGTTCGCTTCCTTATAATGATTAAATCACCCTTAAAGTAGCAACTTTTTCATTTGCATCCTGCAAAAAAAAATAATGAATCTTTCATTTTTCTCTTTGCCAGCTGAATGCAGGTAAATCAGGTGGAGGCGGATTCGAGTGATTGGTTCGGAAAGGTTTATTTAATCATTTTCTCCTTCGAAAGCTGCGATAATCGAACAGACCCATCCATGACGTGTGCAGTACCCCGCCCTTCATGCCCGGGCACGCTTTGCTTTATAAGAAATCTATGATGAAATTGTGCCGAATAAAAGTCTTCCAGCCTTTTTGTTTTTGTTTCTTACAACGGGTACTTCCTAGCGATACAATAATAGATGTCAGATAGAGTTGACCTTTTCAGTACTGTCTTGAATGGCTCAATATATCATATACGCATAACTGCAGGCCGGCTTAGAAAATGCCATGTTACATGCCATGTACAAATGGGCCGAGACAAATTTTGCTAATGGATAGTGATTTAATTAAAGTGTGACAGTAATGTCCTGGAACCAGATTCCATATTCTCTGTCTCCCTTTGCAGCTCATGGGATTCATTTCTCTCTAGTTCAGCTGCCTGTGAATAGGCAACATTATTGTTACATGTTGTTTACACAGCCCTAGTCAGTGTTGGTTGCCTGCAACCTCCTATTCTCCTAGCTGAGAGTGGGCTATTCCTACCCCCCTGTCCTTGCTGACAGTTAGTATAGTCTCTAGTGTGACCCTTGCTCCTCACTTCCTTTTCACCCTGGACTCTGAGTGAGTACCTGCCTGCTATTTGCCCCAGCAAGGCCTTTCTGTTTTACACTGCCTTAACTTGATACACTGCACTTCAGACAGAGAAGCACTCTCTCCCCACACTACATCTACAAGTACCTTTCTTCCTGTGATTTTCCCTCAATAAAACTAAGAAAGACAAAAGGACTTGTTGTGCTTTGGAAGAAGGAAGGCATGAGTTGAGCTTACTGGAATCATTCATACATCATTCGTGACCCTGGTTCCAGGAAAAGTAAAGTACAAGGCCATTACACAAAGGAAGTCAGTGTTTAAAGCGAGACATGTCTACATTGCATCTTTTATTGAGACACCAGCGGGGTTACAACTGTACAGTACTATAGCATTCAAGGGCACACATACTTGTGGCTAGCGAGTATTATAGGCGAAGATATTCAGTGTCCCACATAATTGACTAAAATAACCACACAATTATTCCGCTTGACCGTAGCCGAGCCGCGGTATGGGCGTGTACTTGTGTGGAAAAGAATCTTCACGCAGGTGTCACACCACACCCCCCTGCGCCCACAACGGCAGCACGTCTCTACATCTGCACTTATTCTTCTGCTTATTTTAACTAATGATGGCTTCATAATTACCAAAGCAACAATTCACCTCACATGTCAAGCCAGCAACCACATCAAGGTAGACCCCATCAGCAGGTTTCTACACTACCAATTTTAGATGGGTGACTTTCATATTTCCTCTACTGCATCGAGAAAAGAGGAAATAAGACAATGGTACTGTATATAAATAAGTCAATAGCCTGGAATATATGACATGCAGGGCCTGAGAGGTGAGATGATGCCGGAACAGTCCCCACCCCATTCCTAAAGCCATACAAATATGAATAAAAATCAATAAAAAAAAAAACTTTAAAAAAAAAAAACATATTTTTCACCATGTATCAAAAGAAACTTTAATGTACAAAACTAGGGTTGCCAGGTGTCCGGTTTTCACCCGGACAGGCCGGTAATTCCGATGCATGTCCGGTGTAAAATTGGAGGCAATACCGAACACGTATGTGTCCGGTATTACCATTGTAACTGGCGGCAGAAGCACAAGGGTGGCGGAAAGCGGGCAGACTCCGTGGCATGCGCGAGGGCGGAAACGCGAGGGTGGCGGAAGGCGGGCAGCGGCGGAGCGGAAGGCGGGCAGACTCAGTGGCATACGCGAGGGCGGCTGGAACCTGGAAGGCAGCCTGTGCTGAGGCTGGAACGGACGGTGGCCGGCGCAGTCAGGAGGACTCGTGAGTCATGTCCTGACAGGAGGAGAGGACAACCAATCAGAGGACAGCGGAGCAGAGCCCACACCCTGGCGGCCCAGAGACAGCTCTGCGTCCTGCAGGAAATATGGTAAGGACACAATATGGGGATATGGGGAGCCAGGGTGAGATGATTGGGGGGGGGGGGGAAATAAGATGGTGATGGGAGCCAGCCTGATGAGATCATGATGATGGGGGGCCAGGGTGAGATGAGATTATGATGGGGGTATATTTTAAATGTATTGTGGAGGTGGGGGTATTTTTAAAATGTATCCGGGGGGGGGAGGGTATTTTAAAAATGTATCCGGGGGGTGTGGGGGTATTTTTTATATGTATTCGGGGGGCGTGGGGCTATTTTTATATGTATTCGGGGGCGTGGGGGTATTTTTTATATGTATTCGGGGGGCGTGGGGCTATTTTTTATATGTATTCGAGGGGCGTGGTGGTCCAGTATTGTGTCCAGTATTTTTGGACAAGCCACCTGGCAACCCTATACATAACAGAACTTATTTACATTACCGAATACAATGCTTCACAATTTAAACATAATTTACATTTATTTGAGATCTACAGTAAGTTGACAACCTGTATAACATTACCCGAATAGAAAATTGAAACGAATTAAAAACATTTAAAAAATGCTTTCAGCTTTTTGTTTTTTTACACAAATGTCTGTTGTTAAAAAAAAACAAAAAACAAAAACAAATCTATTGTCTGTGCAATATCAGAATGTGAAGAATAGCCCATTTAGCCTTTCTTGAGACATTGTAGACCTGTAAAATTCTTCACTATCTTCATAATGCTAAAACTTCTTTCCGCAGAAGCAACAGAAGTGGGAGGCTCAAAAAAAACTTAAGTGCTACAGACAAATATGGAAACAACTCAATTATTTCCCAAAAAATAGTTTACAAAATTTTCTGTACAACATTCGCTTGAGTTGGTTCTGAATTACAGTTTCTTCTGAAAATTTTCTTCATAAAAACAAGTTCATCACAAATTTTCTTGTGAAATTTCATTAACATATTTTGTAATTTTTGTGCTGATGCTTTAATTTTTTCGTCCGTTAAATCCTCAAAAGTCCATAGGATTCCAAATAAGATGCAGATTTTGCGCAAGGAATCGGAACTCTGTCAATCAAGATATCACCGAATCAGTAATACAAAAAAAATCCGGCGATTCAGTAATGTTTTTCGGCGTCGGACTGTGTTTTAATGCTGCGGGTTGTTTGAAACTCGATTGAAATTTGGTAATGTCTTGCAACTTTGAAAGTATTATATCCCATTCTCTCTCCACCCTTCTCCATCTCTTCACTATCTCTACATAGTCCAACCCTCCCATCCCCTTTAACAGTTGATCGATGCTTATTTGAGCCGTGGTTATTTGTTCAATATATTAGAATAAATATATTGAACTCATAACCTTTCGAATA
Source organism: Ascaphus truei (assembly GCF_040206685.1). Taxonomy (NCBI): domain Eukaryota; kingdom Metazoa; phylum Chordata; class Amphibia; order Anura; family Ascaphidae; genus Ascaphus; species Ascaphus truei. Next base: position 25,740,120 of record NC_134500.1, read on the forward strand.
CATTGTGGGGGCCTCTCTGGGCCTGGGCCAAATGACCCTGCTGGCCCCCTATCTAATCTGGCTCTGATGACATGTATGCAGTGCCTAAGGGGTTACATTTTTGAAGCACTATATGCTGTGATGCGTGAGCTACAGTGCAGTTAACACTAAACACTGTCGTGTTTGATGTGTATTGGGGCTTCTTGTTGTATATGTAAAATTACTTGCCCAGTAGCACTCCTGTTAGCACAATTAAATATATAAATATATAACATTGTGGGTTTGGGTTTTGAACTCTCTAAGATTTTGTATGTTTGATAGGAAAGTGTTGGGAGGTATGTGCCTCACCTTGGAGGTTAAGCTCATCCATTCCATCCCTATTTAATCAGCAGGTCCAAGCACACACATTTCCCGCCAAGGGAAACCAAATGGCTGCCAAATCTCAGGCCAATAAGAAGCCACATCATTGGTTGTGGCTTCCTTTTGGATGGCCCTTTAGCTTTGCTTTAAAAAACAATAAGTTGTGCTGGCATTTTCACTAGTAAATATCTTGGGAACCGGGGGTCCCTGGAACTTAAGATAGTGCGGCTCAGCTCTGGAGGACCTCATGGTTCCAATCCGGTAAACAAAATGGAGGTTAGTTACAGGGAATTGTTCCTTTAAGCAGAGCTATTGCAATAAATAGATACAGTTGCGGTTAAGACACACAGCTAAAGTTGGCCCACGATACGCATGATGTCTACTCCGTTTTGCACATCTCAATGGGCCTTGTGTCACGTTTCATTTAAAAGTTCTTTAATAAACATGTTGCTTTTGGATCCTCAGGGGCGCCACTATTTCCCCCAATACAGAATAAAAACAATAAAACGTCAGCTGCCAGTGCCATAGAAGAATGGTTGTCAATATTGTCTGTATTGAATTGTTCATGGTTTGCCAATATCTACTGAGGGATGTGTTGCTTTAAGAAAGGACCCAGATGTCTCCTCTGTCTGAGCTCTTGGAGTGAATACAAATCAAAGTCAGATCAGCCAAACTAATTTCTCAAAATTGGATCAGACCACTCAAGGACAAGCACAGAGCAGCAATAATGTCTCGCTGTTCTTGATTGGCAACCTGTTACATCCACTTCTGCATTTCCAGATGGCTTGTGTGTGCCTATGAGCAGAGGGGACCATTAACCTTTTCAGTGGGTATGGGGAACAGCACAGATTTGGCGATTTCAGCAATGTCCTACATAGTATAGTAGTCTTCGCTCTAGTGTTTTACAGCCATTATAGAATGCAGGCATCAGTCTAAAAACGCACATTTTACTTCATTTCGGTAATTTCTATGAATGTTCTGCATGTCCCAAAATAAGAAAACATTTTAATGTGAAACACTAAGCTACAGTTGTTATTTCAGCTGCTAACGTGTTATGTTGGGAAATGCATGATGCGTTTGAAAGTACCATCTCCAGTCACTTGAATTGACCATGTGACAAATGGGGGCAGGGTTAGTGCGTGAGGGTGAAGTAAAGCTGGCTAAATGTATAGACCAGCAGTCTCCCCCTCCGCCACCAAAAAATTAAAAAAGTCATAACATGCTGTAACCTTCGTTCCTGTGGTGCTGATTTGTAACATTAAATTTTTTCTGAATCTTGAAATTGTTCGTTAAGTTTCCCTGTTTCTTAATTCACTGGCATCCAATGCTACCTATCTTAATTGTGAATGGCAGCGGCCATTTTAATCTCCCATGAATGTAAATTTTCACCAGCATCAGTAGAATTTAAAAATGGTGGAAAATTACACTGCAATGGTTAAAAAATAATTTTTTAAGCAGACATTTGTATTTCCCATGGTGAGTAGAGCAGATTGCTACGGAAATAAATTGCTGATCATTACAGCAGGATCCTAAAGTGTATATATTTTTGCCTTGCAGAGTTATAATATTTGTTTTCCAATTCTTAACACCATATGGTCTATTTGGGGGGGGGGGGGGGGGCGCAGCGTGGTGGGGGTAGGTTGCGTATAGCTCTGAAACTACAATTAAATAGAGGGTTAGTCTATGAAAGAGCTGCTGCTGAGCCACCTGGCCAAAGGTCTCTCGGGTCTGCTTTTCAGAAAAAGGCATATGTAGCTCTCTAAGAGAGTAGAGTGCCAGGAACACTCAAACCAACAGGGGGATCTACAGTTCTCCTACTGCACATGGGAGATGTGGAGTAGGAATTGAAGAATAGGTATTGTATTTAATGAAAGGAAGACAGTTAAAGAAGAGTTAAAAGCATTAGAAATGTTCACATGGAGAGGCCGCGAGGATGGATGTGAAGCAGACAAAGCAAAACGAAAAACAGAACGTTTGCGAGGGGCGAGAGTGAAGGTGATTTTAAGAAAATGAGGGCAACAGAGAAACAGAGAGAGATGGATGAAGGAGGAAGAGCAGATTAAAAAATAAATGTAAGCAATGAGAAAAGTTTGATAGGGAACAAACACTCTTCGAGAATAAATGCCAAATACTAATTTCCCCTATGGGCTTTGAGCTTGCTGCCTGTGCCATCTCAGAGAGGGCATTAGAAAGACAGCGAGTTAGTGAGAGGAATGCATGGAAATCAGAGACATTAAAAGAACAACTGTGTGACGGTTGTACAGCGGCACCAGTTAGTTACAAGACTACTTAAATTATCAACCCTACCTAATCTGTATTAAACTTTTTTGATGGTGTATGTAACAAAGCTTTACTAATATAACTACAGTATATTAAGAAGGGTGGGCAAATTAACTTGTTCTGGTACATATACATACACACACACATATATATAAATATACACACACACACACACATACATACATACATACATACATACATATATATACATACACACACCTCAACCCCGTTATAGCGTGATCCGTTACAAAGCGAATCCGCTTATAATAATATAGCATCTTTTAGTCCCAGATAAAGTCAGGAAACGTCGTACTTCTCTTACATGGGGTTTATTTACAGGGATTAAATAAAATGCTAACAGGCCCACTGTCCCTTTAAATCAAAACACAAAAATAACACCTACTCCCTTTAGGGAAAACCGACTATACCATACATTTAGCCCTTACTAACTAGATGGCCAGCTAAGCTGGTTCCCAAGCCAAAAACATGCCCTGGCATATGCCACAGTGTAACACAGTCTCTGCATACAATAATAAGGGTTTTGCTTATCTTAGTCCTTTTTGGGCAGACGTCCCTGCTTCAGCACGGTCTCTCCTCCTTTCTTCCTAGAGGAACTCAGCCCCACGTTGAGCCCAGAGAAACTCCTCTGTACCAGCTTCCGCAGTTCAATCTAACCCCCTTATCTGGGGGGAAAACAGTCTCTCAGCATAGCAGCTTTCAGTCAGTCTTTTAAACCACTTCCTTGTTCACTCAGACCAGGCTGATTAACTGCATTAGTTAGCAGCTGCTGCTGGCTTCTCTGAGGAATTAACTCTCTGTGGACTGGAAAGTGTGTGTGTGTGTGTGTGTGTGTGTGTGTGTGTGTGTGTGTGTGTGTGTGTGTGTGTGTGTGTATATATATATATATATATATATATATATATATATATATATATATATATAACATGTCTAAGACATGCAAATGAGCATACAGTAATATTTCCATTTGCTATATGCTTTACTGTGGATGGTTTTTGTCACTTTTTTTTTACCCACCATAACTTAACTAATTGTGGTGAAACCTATCCCATGCTTCATTTTGCAAAACCATTATAACCAACCCCATACTGAGGAGACCCATTAAGGTCGAAACGGCTGTCTGTGGGTGGGTTTACTGGCTATGCATCTTAACCCAGGCTGAGCTCAAAGCTGTGAAATGCAGCAAGCATAAGCTTATAGGAGACCATGTTATATGGTTTTGAAGCAAAAGGTGGCACTGTGTGCTCATTTGCATGTCATTTCCCAGAATCCCTTGCCGCAGTGGAAGCACTGTGTGCTGGATGATAATGGTGAAAGGCAGGGTTGCCGACCAGTCAGACATGCAAATGAGCATACAGTAATATTTCCATTTGAGAGAGATACATGTGTGTGTGTGTATTTATATACAGTATCGTGCAATATTCCACTTGAATCAATCAAAAACACGCTAGCTTAGCAATGTGACTACATATATCAATGATTGCCTCAGGACTGGATGTTATGCATGAAGACGTTGTGACATATCTTGCATAAATAAATCTTACCAGGAATGTAGGTTAAAATTAGCATTGCTACATGGGTAGTGATTGCAATGGTGTTGTTCAGGGAGCGCAGAATCATACAGCATGTGGAATAAAGAAAAAAGCCTACATACATTGCAACATTGTCTGTATTCAGAATGGTATGATGGTAAAGACAACGTTCCAGGTCCCATGTGGACCTTTCATCACTGAAAGGTCCACATGGGACCTGAAACATTGTGTTTCCACTGTTCTTGGCTGTCACAGTAAAGGAGAACTTCATTATGAACTTGTGAGGCGGGGTTGCAGACCTGTCTAAGACATGCAAATGAGCACACAGTAATATATCCATTTGCTATATGCTTTGTTGTGGAGGGTTTTTGTCACTTTTTTTACCCACCATAACTTAACAGAGTATGGAAAACCCTGTCCCTTGCTTCTTTTTTGCATAGCTGGCATAACCAACCCCACACTGAGGAGACCCATTAAGGTCAAAACAGTCTGTCTGTGTGCTCGTTTGCATGTCATTTCCCAGAATCCCTTGCTGCAGTGGAAGTGCTATGTGCTGGGTGATAATGGTGAAAGGCGGGGTTGCAGACCTGTCTAAGACATGCAAATGAGCAAACGGTAATATATCCATTTGTGATAGAATATATATATATATATATTTATTTTTTTATATATATAATCAGTACCGTGTTAGCCGAGATTCAATAATCAAAAAATAAATAGACGATACCATTCTGTGGCTAACGAAATGCTCGCAGCTGTCTCTTACACATACAAATACTCCTTGTTTTTCCATCCCTATACACCAATAGGGACCACATAGTATCTACACGCACTTTTAGTTATGCTACAATCTCTCACATTTCCACACCTACCCACACCATTTATATTAACTCTCACTCCACACACACCTTTTGTAAAGCACTGTATACACGGTGGGCTCTCCATTCACTTATATTCACACAGATACACACACACACTCTCACATCACTTACTTTCAGGAACCATTTAACACCTCTAGCCATAAATCACATCCACACACGGGGGAGGGACAAGCACAGATAACATTCCAAGAGACACTGTTTTTAAGTATACTCTTTTTTTGCTTCATTCATTGTAACATCGCCGAAAGCTCGCACAAATAAAAGCATTTCGTTAGCCACAGAACGGTATTGTCTATTTATTTTTTTGATTTTATATATATAAAATTTATAACGCTGTTCACTTAATGTAACCATGCATTTGTCATCGTGACTGTGTCCAGACCGAGCGGTAAATCTCAATGTGTTACAAGGAGGTAAAACATTTTAAAAATAAATAATTTGTGCTCGGTGGTCTCAGGCCGGACTGTCCTCTCATGTTATATTAAGAAAACTTACTTTCAATAAACACGGTTATGCTCCACCTTTCTTTTTATGACCGTTTTAGTGTGCTATCTGCTTGTAACACAGATTGCTAAAGACAGGAAAATATGGCTGGAATTACCTTCATAGGAACTATTTGTGCAAATACAGTAAAATGACAGCGTACCGATGAACAGAAGAATCTGCTTTCCGTAAAAGCAGAAATTTGCTCAATTCAACACAATAATATATTTATTTGCCTCTTTTTTGCAAATGCTGCACTTGTTTAAATCGAACCTACAGTAATTCCCAGTGCATTCAGCACATTATTTATCCCAGGACGTGATTTATAACGATCCCCCTAAAAAATGATTATACATATTAATCACGCTAGCTTGTGCAAACAATTGCTACGACCACTTACATCTAATTTATATGTATGCCGTTTACGATTTTATTAAACTACCATATAAAAGGTAAACTTTCAAGGCCACATGGTCTGTGCTTCACGTCATTAGCTGTGAATACATTTGCATCCGTTTTTCTTTTCATTCATTTTATTTGGCCCAAAGAAAAGATGGTGCCTTCGCATGTCTCCAAAGGGATTTACGCGAGGAAATAAAATGCACAGCTTGCAGCCTTACAAAGTCCAAAGAAATCACTCAACTGCAATAAACAAACAAACCAGTAATAAATAGACACATATTCCTGTCAGGTTATAAGCCTCTATAACTGGAGTTAATATATGACACAGTTACAGTACACCATGTCTTACACTTGTATACACTTTGAGTTATTTCCAGCCAAGACCTGGATATTTTTGAAGCTTAAAGTAGCAGTTGCATGTTACTCGCCCCCCATCCCGGCAACGTAGTTTGACGTCGAGCCATCGGGAGGGGGGGGGGGGGAGCGCAAATGCTGCGGCTCCCAGGAAGGGGGCCGCAGCTCAAAAAGTTTGCGCACCGCTGGTCTGCAATATCCCATCACAATCACTATTAGGCCAACTCCCCGCTGGCGCTTAGTGCGCTCATGCTTGGAGAGAGCTCCAAGCATGAGCGCCAGGTGTCCTGCTTGTACGTGTGTGCGGGGGAGGGGGGGCATTGCGGATAGTTGAGCGCGCGGGTAAGTATAGCTGTTTTTGTTTATCTAAGCGCCGATCGCGGGTGAGCGTGTGCCCGCGCCCGAGCACCGCGTGAGCGGGGACTTGCATATATCTATATATGTAAGTAACCGCTACAAGCGCCGCCCGCTCAGCTCTAGCGGGGACTTACCCTTGGGGTTGCCAGGTGGCTTCTCCAAATATACTGGACTCAATGGTGAAAGGTGCGTCAGGTCACTATGTCCAGGGAAGAAAATACCGGACACATACATGTCCAGTATTACAGTACCTCTCATTTTTTTACTGGACAGTGTACCCAAATACAGGACCGTCCAGTTCAACACCGGACACCTGGCAACCCTAATCACTATACAGTAATATATTTTATATGTATGCGAGTCAAGGTCCCTAATGCTAATATATAGAAAGGTCTTAGCTCTGCTCTTACATTTCAAAGCCCTCCCATAGAACGTGAAGCAACATCCTAGAGGAAATGAGTGGCAACCTGCTGTTAAGAACCCCGCTGGCTTTGATTAGCTTTTCCCCAGACCTCTGAAGCCAAATGACTCTGGTGAAGGTGTTCGGAGAACGCCAACGGATATTCTTAAATGGAGTAATTTCTGAAAGAGCCTGCTTCCCAAAGACCTGCAGGCTCCTATCAAACGGTTTTAATCCCTGCAGCAACTAACAATTTCTAATTAAACACGTTAATTAAAATTTTGCCTTCTGTGACAAATGACTTTGCTCTGTGGCAGTGTACGCTTTTGTCACAGCTTCCGAATGAAAGTAGGTCATAATGAACGCACCTCATGATTCCAGCGGCTCCCAGGTGGCATGAAATGTACAGTACTCGCCAGGTAGGAGTAAGAAATCAAAAGAATTCCAATTAGAGTTCCAATAGGAAGCTACTGTAGATACAAAGTTACTATTATTATACTCATGTATGTAAATACGTAAAAACAATTAGATCAGAGAAAGCCAAAGTTCACCAAATAAAATACTCGGCATAACATGTGACACTAATATTAAGTCAAGGTCTCTGTGGTGAATAAGAAAAATCACATTGATGACCAGAAGCACATTGGTGTCTTTAACAAAAGAAAAAGAACAGCGCAAAAAAAACCTCATAGTGTAGTATATTTAAAAAAACAATTTATAAGTAAAGGTTGAGTATTGCACGTACATCAAATTTATATTTACATAGCATGACATGTTGGGGACATGTTACCTATCAGTAAACAGCAAGTCACGATCGCGATGTAGGACTTAGATATCCTTCCTCTGATGGCAAGGGCACAAGATCGTGGAGGCCAGCTCGTAGTTGGGGTTCCCTCTTGGGCCCTAGCGGTATCACCGCCGTCGCCGTCCGTTCAGAGGAGGTCTTCTAGTTCCGGATTAGTCCACGTTAACGTCTGACGTCATCAGATGGCGTCTCTTGGCGTCAGAGTCGCGTCGCGCTGAGTAACACCGAACCGGTAACGAGTCCCACACAGCAGTGTAAAAGGGAAATACCACAGTGGGTGAAAAGAATACAGGAACGCGCCCTCTCCTACGCGTTTCGTTTCGAAAAACTTCTTCAGGGAAGGGTTTCAGATTCCCTGAAGAAGTTTTTCGAAACGAAACGCGTAGGAGAGGGCGCGTTCCTGTATTCTTTTTACCCACTGTGGTATTTCCCTTTTACACTGCTGTGTGGGACTCGTTACCGGTTCGGTGTTACCCAGCGTTACCCAGCAGCGTTACTTAGCGCGACGCGACTCTGACGCCAAGAGACGCCATCTGATGACGTCAGACGTTAACGTGGACTAATCCGGAACTAGAAGACCTCCTCTGAACGGACGGCGACAGCGGTGATACCGCTAGGGCCCAAGAGGGAACCCCAACTACGAGCTGGCCTCCACGATCTTGTGCCCTTGCCATCAGAGGAAGGATATCAAAGTCCTACATCGCGATCGTGACTTGCTGTTTACAGATGGGTAACATGTCCCCAACATGTCATGCTATGTAAATATAAATTTGATGTACGTGCAATACTCACCCTTTACTTATAAATTGTTTTTTTAAATATACTACACTATGAGTTGTTTTTTTTGCGCTGTTCTTTTTCTTTTGTTTTGTACTAGCATGGAGTGTTGAGCCTTCCACCAGAACAGCTGCACAAAACCTCATCCTAATCAGGTTTATTCACTTTTATTTAAGGGTCACATTATCACTAATTACCTATCTACCACTTATGAGCGCAGAATCTTGTTTTTTCACATTGGTGTCTTTGTAGTCATTTTCTGCTTCAACTGCTGACCCTTTCTGACTTGATATACACGGATGGAGGGGGGAGGGGAATGAAACAGATAATGAACTAAATGGAATAGAGGAGGATACAAGGTGGTATGGAGGTAGAATGGGGGCAAGTGCGAGTTTAACAAGCAGTGAGACACCCATAGTAAATACAGCTAATACTAGAAAACTTCTAAAGACTAAACCAAGTGGGCGCAGAAAGGAAGGAGCAGATAAGATAATAGTACAGGCTGAAAAAAAACTGAAATGCATGCTTGCTAATTTATTTATTTATTTATAAAATATTTTACCAGGAAGTAATACATTGAGAGTTACCTCTCGTTTTCAAGTATGTCCTGGGCACAGAGTTAAGACAAATAATACATGGTTACAAATATGGTTACAAATACAGTTACATAAATGAACAGGGTATACATTATATACAGTTAAAGAAAATATATATTATGGGCGTATGAAACAGTTACAGACCAGATTAAAATGTGAGACAGCCTAAGATTTGAAAGAACTTAAACTGGTGGTGATGTGAGAGTCTCTGGTAGGTTGTTCCAGTTTTGGGGTGCATGGTAAGAGAAGGAGGAACGGCCGGATACTTTGTTGAGCTTTGGGACCATGAACAGTCTTTTGGAGTCTGATCTCAGGTGATAGGTGCTGTATGTGGTAGGGGTGAGGAGCTTGTTCAGATAGCTGGGAAGCTTGCCCATAAAGAATTTAAAGGCAAGACAGGAAATGTGAACTTTGCGCCTAGACTCGAGTGATGACCAATCTAGTTCGTTGAGCATTTCGCAGTGATGTGTGTTGTAGTTGCATTGGAGAACAAAACGACAAATTGAATTGTAGAGGGTGTCTAGTTGGCTAAGGTGGGTTTGAGGTGCCGTGCCATATACTATGTCTCCATAGTCAATAATTGGCATTAGCATCTGCTGTGCGATACGCTTTCTGACCAGAAGACTTAGGGAGGATTCGTTCCTGTAAAGTACCCCTAGTTTGGCATACTGTAGGTCTTGGTTGTCAGGGTATCAATGTGCATTCCGAATGCTAAGTGGGAGTCAAACCATAAGCCCAGGTATTTAAAACTAGTGACAGGGGTTAGGGTGGTGTTAGCGTTGGTTCTAATCTGGAGCTCAGTCGCTGGAAGCTTTAAAAATTTAGTCTTGGTCCCAAATACCATTGTTACAGTTTTGTCTGCATTTAAAAACAGTTTGTTTTGGGAAATCCAGTTTTCGAGTCTCAAAAAGTCAGACTGAAGTATGTGTTGAGAGGCTATGGCTGTGTGCATATAGGATTGTGTCATCTGCGTACATGTGTACTGAGGCTTCCTTACAAGCTGTGGGAAGATCATTAATGAACACTGAGAAGAGTAGGTGCCCCAGAACAGAGCCTTGCGGGACACCACAGGTGATATTCAGGGGGTTGGAGTTAGAGCCTGAGATGGACACATGTTGTGATCTACCTGATAGGTAGGACTGAAACCAGTTTAAAGCATGCTTCCCTATTCCAGAGCTCTGGAGTTTGTTAAGCAGGATAGCATGATCAACTGTATCAAAAGCCTTTGCAAAATCTAGGAATACTGCACCAGTGAGTTGTCCCCGTTCCATTCCACAATGGATTTCATTGCAAACTTTTAGCAGGGCAGTTACGGTGGAGTGTTTGGGACGAAAGCCAGTTTGGAATTGGCTAGGGAAATTTGTCTTGGTATAGTAATCGCTTAATTGGGAGTGGGCACATTTTTCCATGACTTTGGATAGAATTGGGAGAAGTGAGATTGGCCTGTAGTTTGAGACTGTGTTTTTGTCCAAACTTTTGAAGATTGGGACAACTCTGGCAGTTTTCCAGGTCTTAGGGATATGGCCTGCAGACAGGATAGAGTTGACTATGGAAGCAATTGGTTTGGCAATGGCTGGGGCACCAAGTCGTAGGAACCTAGATTGTAGTAAGTCAGGTCCGCATTGGCTGCTTAGTTTTAGTTTGAGGAGCGCTTGTGCAATCTCCTCTTCAGATACTGAGCCAAATTGAAAATTGTGTGCAGTGTTGGGAGGGGGTGGGGCTATGTGGGCACTCCCAGGCTAATGCAAGAAGCCTGACAGATAAAATGGGGGAGCTTGAATTAATAGCTGCAAGGGAGCAGTATGATATCATAGGCATTACTGAAACATGGTGGGATGAAACTCATGACTGGACAGTTAATTTAGAGGGTTATTCCCTTTTCGGAAGGATCGAACAAATAGAAGGGGAGGTGGAGTATGTTTATATGTTAAACCGGATCTAAAACCTATTATAAGGGATGATGTTTATGAAGGGAATGATGAAAATGTAGAGACTTTGTGGATAGAAATTAGCAGTGGAGGTAAAAGTATTAAGAAAATGTTAGTGGGAATATGCTATAAACCACCAAATATCTGTGAGATTGAGGAAAATAAAATACTTTTGCAAATGTTAAAGGCATCAAAACTGGGTCATGTTTGCATAATGGGGGATTTTAATTATCCAGGCAGACTGGGGCAATGAGATTAGTGTTACAACAAAAGGAAACAGGTTTTTGGGGGTGCTTAAAGACAATTATATGACCCAAATTATTGAGGAACCAACCAAGAGAGGGGCAATACTGGATTTGGTCATATCAAACAATGTAGAAGTAATAACAAATATTCAAGTACTGGAACATTTCGGTAACAGTGATCATAACATGGTCTCTTTTGAAATAAATTATCAAAAAATAGATTTTTTGGGGTTCAACAAAGACCTTAAACTTTAGAAAGGCAGATTTTAATAAACTGAGGTCTAATCTAGTAGTAATACAATCGGATGATGTTTTTGCAGGGAAAAATGTAGAAGATAAATGGGCAGTCTTTAAAACATTGTTAGAAAAGCACACTTATCAGTGTATACCCTTGGGTAATAAGTATAAAAGAAATAAGTCAAAACCAAGGAGAGGAAATGGACAAGAAGAGGAAGGCGTTTAGATTCTTTAAAGCTACAGTTCAGTCAATATCCTGCATGTTTGTTTTTTTTAATAAATCAGTTCTGTAGTAAGAAAAAATACTTTTAGCATTTTCTGTTTTTAAAAAAACAACTTTGAAAGACCAATTTTCTTGTATTCTATTTTAACAGCCATTTGCTAAGGAACTGCCCCTTCATGTCCTGTCACAAGCTCTGGCACACCCCTTTGTCAGCCCTGCCCTCCCTCTAGCACTTGCAGTGCAGGAATGCTCATGCTTATTCATGAGCTTCCACTGCCAGTCAAGCAGATTATAAACAAATGCCAGCTTTTAATATGTCACCAAATTTCGACCTATCAATACATGGAAAACGAATTGAGCTGCAGCTATACTGTTCTTTAGGTAATTAGAGATTGCACACATGAAACTATTGAAGTAAAAAAATAAATGTAAAAAAAAAAAAAAAAAGACTGAACTGCAGCTTTAAGTCAGAAGGGACGGAGACATCGTATCAGAATTATAAGGAATGTAACAAAAATTGCAAAAGGGCAATCAAATTAGCAAAAATGGATAATGAAAAAAGGATTGCAATAGAAAGTAAGGTCAACCCTAAAAAGTTCTTTAAGTACCTTAATAACAAAAAAATGAGAAAAGAAAATATAGGACCCTTTCAGTGTGAGATGGGTAGGCAGATTATTGGAGATAAGGAAAAAGCTGAGGTATTAAACAACTTCTTTGCCTCTGTGTTTACCAGGGAAGAATCAAGTTCAATAATAGTGCCGCAGGAGGAAGCCACAACCTCCATATTAATGAACAATTGGTTAACTGAGGAAGAAGTTCATAAGCGACTAGAAAAAATTAAAGTAAATAAGGCACCTGGCCCCGATGGCATACATCCAAGAGTTCTCAAGGAGTTAAGCTCAGTAATAGCCAAACCATTATATTTAATATTCAAGGACTCCATTTCCACAGGCTCAGTACCACAAGATTGGCGTAAAGCAGATGTGGTGCCAATATTTAAAAAGGGAGCTAGATCACAACCGGGAAATTACAGACCTGTAAGCCTGACTTCAATAGTAGGGAAACTACTTGAAGGTTTAATACGGGATAATATTCAGGAATACCTAATGGAAAACAAAATTATTAGTAATAGTCAGCATGGATTTATGAAGGATAAATCATGCCAAACTAACCTTATTTGTTTCTTTGAGGAGGTAAGTAGGAATTCAGACAGGGTAATGCAGTTGATGTGGTCTACTTAGATTTTGCAAAGGCTTTTGATACGGTTTCACACAAGAGGTTGGTGTACAAAATAAAGAAAATTGGACTCAGTAATAATATATGCACCTTGATTGAAAACTGGTTAAAGGACAGACAACAGAGGGTTGTCATAAATGGAACTTTTTCAGGTTGGGCTAAAGTCGTGAGTGGAGTACCTCAGGGATCGGTACTGGGACCCCTGCTTTTTAACTTGTTTATTAATGACCTTGAGGTTGGGATCGAGAGCAAAGTCTCCATATTTGCTGATAATACTAAATTGTGTAAGGTAATAGAATCAGAGCAGGATGTAATTTCTCTTCAGAAGGACTTGGAGAGACTGGAAACGTGGGCAGGTAAATGACAAATGAGGTTTAATACAGATACATGTAAGGTTATGCATTTGGGATGCAAGAATAAAAAGGCGACTTACAAATGAAATGGAGATATATTGGGAGAATCCTTGATGGAGAAGGATTTAGGAGTGCTTGTAGACTGCAGGCTTAGCAATAGTGCCCAATGTCATGCAGTAGCTGCAGAGGCAAACAAGATCTTATGTTGCATCAAACGGGCAATGGATGGAAGGGAAGTAAACATAATTATGCCCCTTTACAAAGCACTAGTAAGACCACACCTTAAATATGGAGTACAATTTTGGGCACCAATCCTAAGAAAATACATTTTGGAACTAGAGAGAGTGCAGAGGAAAGCCACCAAATTAATAAAGGGGATGGACAATCTAACTTATGAGGAGAGGCTAGCTAAATTTGATTTATTTACATTAGAAAAGAGGCGTCTAAGAGGGGATATGATAACTATATACAAATATATTCGGGGACAATACAAGGAGCTTTCAAAAGAACAATTCATCCCACGGGCAGTACTAAGGACTCGGGGCCATCCCTTAAGGTTGGAGGAAAGGAGATTTCACCAGCAACAAAGGAAAGGGTTCTTTACAGTAAGGGCAGTTAAAATGTGGAATTCATTACCCATGGAGACTGTGATGGCAGATACAATAGATTTGTTCAAAAAAAGGTTGGACATCTTTTTAGATGGGAAAGGTATACAGGGATATACCAAATAAGTATACATGGGAAGGATGTTGATCCAGGGATTAATCCGATTGCCAATTCTTGGAGTCGGAAGGAATTTATTTTTCCCCTTAATGGGGTTTTTTGTTTGCCTTCCTCTGGATCAATAAGTAAGTATAGATAAAGTATCTGCTGTCTAAATTTAGCATAGGTTGAAGTTGATGGACCTATGTCTTTTTTCAACCTCATCTACTATGAAACTATGTAATGTCGGGCCATATTTACTTCAGTAAGTGATGGTATTCCATAAGACACCTTCCACCAGTAGAAGGCATCTTCCGGCTTATTTATCTGGACTGTAAGGTGTCTTTCAGTGCTGGAAGACGTCTAAAAGGATAGCATCGCTTAATAAATCTGGGCCTCAGGCACTTCTTCAATATTCTGTTACGCCGCCTTGTAACGCCCCGCTCACACAGCACACTGCACGACGTGCGCGTGTGTCTCAGATGCCTGGCGGCCAGTGTGACGTCAGTTTCAGCAGCCAATCAATGTCCAGACGTTTACATAGATTGGCTGCTGAAATTGAAACCGTGACAGTGAGACCCCCATCCCCCCCCCCCGGTCTCCGCTGCACCCCCCCCCGGTTCCCGCTGCACACACCCCCGGTCCGAAGGTGTATTTTGTTCACGTCCCCCCGCCGCAACCCAACTCCTGCAGCTTGAGCAGAGATCGCTGGGCTGCAGGAGCGTGCGGCGGAGGCGCGCATGGAAGTGTGAGCTCGGCCTCATGCTGGAGAAGGCACCAGCTCCCTTCAATTATTGGTACCAAAGTACTATCCTGCATAGTAGCTTCTCACTTTACTGAATAGGGGCCTTATTCATTAGGACCTTCTCAGATACAGTAATCTACATGCTGCACACTAGAAAATTAGTTGGCAATCATTTGCATTCTGTAAAGAGTTGACCCTAGATTTTTATTTTACACTTCCTTTATATAGATGTACTGTAGCAAACGTTAATACCCGTTCACCCAAACTAACACATGAAAGAAAGTGTTAAAAATCGTGAGTTATTGCCTTAACAATTGTTTTCAATAGCACGACTGTTACATAACGCGTCTGTGTTAACACAATGGATGCAATAGCATCTGTTACTTCTGTATCCCCACTTTTGAAGCAGTTGACAGAGAAATTCACACGTGCCACATCAGAGCAGGCATTGAAAAATGTATTTTGGGAAACGGTCTCTGCATCTACGTCTTCGCTGTAAGTTTTGTGTCATGTGGGTCAGCTTGCGATTTGGGGAGGGTCAATGGGAAGAGATAGGGAGGGGTCTCTCCCAACAAGACAGATGAAAATGAGATTATGCATTTCTGCGCGTCACATATCTTGTATTTGCCAGGTCTGAAGTGGCGTAAACTACTCTAGCTATTAATTTGCGTCAATTGTAGTAAACTTTATTTATTTATTTTTACATTTAATGCAAACAAAAAATAGAGTATCGCGCCTGAACAAGAATCCATTTCCCCTTTTACTTGGATGCATCTTTCCCCCATTATATTTGTGTGTGTGTCACTGTGTGTGTGTCACTGTGTGTGTGTGTGTGTGTCACTGTGTGTGTGTGTCACTGTGTGTGTGTGTCACTGTGTGTGTGTCACTGTGTGTGTGTCACTGTGTGTGTGTCACTGTGTGTGTGTCACTGTGTGTGTGCGTGCCACTGTGTGTGTGCGTGCCACTGTGTGTGTGTGTCACTGTGTGTGTGTGTGTGTGTCACTGTGCGTGTGTGTGTCACTGTGCGTGTGTGTGTCACTGTGCGTGCGTGTGTGTCACTGTGCGTGTGTGTGCGCGTGTGTGTGTCAGTGTGCGGGTGTGTCAAGTATTTTTTCTCATAGTACAGAACTAATTTAAAAAAAAAAAACACCACATGTAGGCTATTGCTTGGTCTGCAGCTTTAATTAGTAGAATAGAGAATCTCTGATATGCGAGACTGCAACCTAGTGGGACCCTGTATGTTTTGTAGGGAAAATGTCATCTCCTCCCTGAATAATAACTTGGTGCATTGGCAATAAGGCAAAATATAATTTCTACACCACTAACATCTAACAGCTACTTGAAGACAAGTAAAAAAACCAGTAAGAGTCTGAACCCACAGTAAGTACCAACAAGAAAACCCTTTTTACACATTATAGGTTTTTCAGTTGGTAACAGATCTTATAGGACATTTAGCCGCAGACAAAATAGAGTGTGGTGTAATATTTCTGCTGAGCCCCTCAAACTATTTTTGGGGTGTCTTCTCCAAGTCAAAGCCTTAAAATGGCTGAAATTGTAATTCTTTATATTTCAGCACATTCATTTCAAGTAAGTATTGAGCATCAGAGGTACTGCACCTTTAATATACTAGTAATGCATTGCAAATACCATCAGGGGGATATAGACAGACACAAAAAGCGCATGTATACAGGCATACCCCGGTTTAAGGACACTCACTTTAAGTACACTCGCGAGTAAGTACATATCGCTCAATAGGCAAACGGCAGCTCACGCATGCGCCTGCCAGCACGTCCTGAACAGCAATACCGACCGGCTCCCTACCTGTACCGAAGCTGTGCGCAAGCGGGGAGACTATAGAGCCTGTTACAAATGCCTTATTTACATCAGTTATGCACGTATATAACGATTGCAGTACAGTACATGCATCAATAAGTGGAAGAAGATAGTGCTTCACTTTAAGTACAATTTCGCTTTACATACGTGCTCCGGTCCCATTGCGTACGTTAATGCAGGGTATACCTGTATAGTAGCAGAACATATTCTTTTTCACTTTCTGCTGGCTGCTGCGTTAAATCGCAGACGACATTTCTTACCTGTATTTTGCAGATGAATAGTTATGAAAGTTCATGCACTCCTGTACTTGGCAGAGATATTTGGCGCTGATATAAAAAGAAAGTTAATGGCAATGAAAGCCTTAACCACCATCAATCACCATCAATCACCATCTGATGCACAGGCAGGGTTGCCACCTTCTATTGAAGGCGAACGTGGAGATAACATGTTTAACATTTATCTTTTTCTTATACGTTTATTTATCTCACCTTCCGCTGCGTCTCCCTGCAACCTCCCCTCCTAATCCCGTCAACAGGGCTGAGCTTAGTCATGTGGCAACCGTTGCCATGACGAGGCGCTCCGTGACGTGAGGTTGCCATGACAACCGGACGTCTTATGGCGCAGTGGCGTACAATTACGTTGTGTTGTCATGGCAACGTGGCGCCATTTCACACTGCACAAGCCATGTTGACTTTATTTGCAAGGGGAGATGCCGGGAGGATGCTGCCAGACGCCAGCTGGAGATTTACGAGGTAAACCCATAGCCCGGAGATACGGGGTCGAAACCCCCAGTCTCCGGGTCGAACCTAGAGTGGTGGCAACCCTGTGCACAGGAGGCAGGACAGTATCACAAAGAAATGCTGGATGAAAAATGCCAACGCATCAGTTAAATGCCACTGTCCTTATACATAAACCCCTCTAGCTTGAAATAAACCACAGGTCTATAGTGTTTCACACTGTCCACTTAGTAAATACAGACTAAACCTTAACCCAGGCATCCTCAAGACCCCCCAAGGTGTCAGGTTTACAGGATATCCCTGCTTCAGCACAGGTGGCTCAATCAGTGGCGCTGTCTTCGACTTATTGAGCTACCTGTGCTGAAGCAGGAATATTCTGAAAGCGTGACATGTTGGGGGGTCCTGAGGACGTTAGTTGAGAACCCCTAAACCAATTACCACTACCATCAACTAAAAAAAAATGTGGATAAAATCTTCTTGCGGGACCAAGAATCATGATATATTTAAACTGTTTCCTCCTGCGTAGTGGTGAGTTAGATGGAAATAGGTGATGGCGGATGAGAGACAGAGAGAATTTTCCAACGCTGCATGATTCCTTTATAAGGCCATGGTGCAGCAGTGACCTCAGAGATGTGATTGTCAGCCAGTAAACTTAAAAGAGCTCCCTGAAGAAATCAGGAAGAAAGCGGGGAGCTCGGGGAATTCACAACACGCTGACCTCGAGCCTGACATTTTTCACACCGAGCTGATGAAAGTAATAGAAATGCCCCTACGGGGGGGGGGGGTCTGCATGCATAGACATGTCTTGCTGTTACCATTGCAACTGCACACCGGTTATGTAATTGCACCATGCTTCAGACGTTTGGAAATATTTACATTAAAATAAAGTGCAAGACGGCAAAGTCATACGCATGGTAACAGGTCCGATACATTTTAGCCATTGCATCGTTAATTTAACCCCTTAACTTCCAGAGGGAGCATACAACAGATTTGCAAGTGAAGAGGTTACGATGAGACACAAAACAAGTTATGGCGAGTAAAAAAAATATGTGACAAAAACCCTCCAATGTAAAGCAAATAAATATATCACTTGTGAGCATAACCAAGGCTCAAAGTTTTGCAACCATGCCTTTACCTCTCAGCATAGAATGCTTCCACTACAGCAAGGGATTCTGGGTAAGGATATGCAAATGAGCAATCTGCGAGTCACATTTTGCTTCTGGTCTATTTTAACATGGACCCTTATAAACTTACAGTATGCCAGTCTAGTGCAATCCAAGTAAGAATCAAACTAAATGGTACTACATACAATAAATATATACAACTAGCTGAGAGACCCGGCGTTGCCGGTAGTCACACTGTCCCCCCCCCCCCCACACACACACACTGCCCCCCCTCCCCCCCCCACACACACACACACTGTCCCCCCCCTCCCCCACACACACACTGTCCCCCCTCCCCCACACACACACTGTCCGTCCCCACCTCCCCCACACACACACTGTCCGTCCCCCCCACACACACACACTGCCCCACCCCCACACACACACTGTCCCCCCTCCCCCACACACACACTGTCCGTCCCCCCCACACACACACACTGCCCCACCCCCACACACACACTGTCCCCCCTCCCCCACACACACACTGTCCCTCCCCCCCACACACACTGTCCCTCCCCCCCACACACACTGTCCCCCCCTCCCCCCTCACACACTGTCCCTCCCCCTCCACACACACTGTCCCTCCCCCCCCACACACACACGGTGTCCCACACATACTGTCCCCCCCTCTCCCCACGCAGACACAAAGCCCCCTCACCTCTGCCAGGACTCACAGCACCGCTCCTCTCTCCCGCGCTCCTCCGATTGTCGCGCGCCTAGCCCTTCTCTGCTCTCCCTCCTCCCGCCCGGGGAGCGCTGCGCACGCGCCCCCTCTCTGTACCTGTGAGCGCGAGCCGACGGGAAACGTGCAGCAGGGAAGGTGCGGGGCATGTCCGGGTGATGGGGGAGAGTGACGGCCACCGGGAGGGGGGAAGGTGCGGGGCCTGTCCGGCTGATGGGGGAGAGTGACGGCCACCGGGAGGGGGGAAGGTGAGCTGCGGTCCGGGTGACGGGGGAGAGTGACGGCCACCGGGAGGGGGGAAGGTGAGCTGCAAGGGGGCCTGAAGCAGTGGTGTGAGTGTGTGAGGCCAATGAGAGGTGTGCGGGGGCGGGCCAAGGGGGCCTGAAGCAGTGGTGTGAGTGTGTGAGGCCAATGAGAGGTGTGCGGGGGCGGGTGGGCCAAGGGACCAATGAGATTGCCGCTAGGGACGGGGAACACACCAGGGAAACATACATACATACAATGCTTTCAGAAATATATAGTAAGATACACACACACACACACAATTTTAATTGTTATAAAGTTAGTACATGCTTAAATTAAACTCACTGTATGAATTTGTGACCCTTCTACCATGGAATGGAATTAATATACAAATTTTGCAAGCGTACTTAAGTGAAGGTTCTGCGCTTAAGTCTAATAGTCACAATTTCAAATGTGCCAAAGTGTTCCAAATGTAATATTTCACGATTATATTTTTCTGAAACTTAGCTGTTTTTTTCCTCCAAGATCCTGTAGCTGTGGAATATAAATGGCTCTATTTGGAGGTATATAAGTGGGTGATGCACAAAATAAAACTGATATTAAAAATAAAAAGGCCAATTTCACCTGGTTACTTACTAGTGATGGGCGAAACGGTCAATATCCAATTCCCGGCATTCGCGGATCATTTTGACAAAAACCACCACGCACACAAAAATCCGGCCGGATTCATTCAAATCAGTCATGACGGAATTGTGAGAGAGATTTCTACATTTTATTTGCAGCCGCCAGTTTATACACAGTATATATCCCCTCAAGCGTCCCTCCAAATAACTTAGGGAGATATGCCTGTTCTGGAAAAGGAGCACACCTGGGGTACCTGGCAGGGGGATATGCTAATGGATACACAAAGTTTGTTTAAAAGCAGTCCTGTCCCACACTTCCTAAAAGTATTTCCATACCAACTATATAGAGTTTATAATAAGCCTAGAAAGGTGTCAGACCCAACAGGATTAGAACCCACAACCAGTGCTTTTCTAGGCTACAGCTCTAGCAGTGTGAGCAGCTGATGGGTAATATTGCGGTCACATACTACTTTATCTCAGGTGGAGTGCCTTTAAAGGAAGCCAGGGGGAGGAAGCAGCTACTGGTATATGCACTCATGTTGGTGCTACATGAAGCGTATGCACAAAAATGGCTACTGTATAACAGAACAGGGACAAAAATATTCACTGTGCCATCTGCCAGAGCTATACTTTATTCTACAATAAATAAAAGTCTACAAACTGCAGGAAGTGAGTCTATTTGCTTGCCACAGCACACAAAGTGTTATTGGGTTGACAACTCTAAGGCTGCGTCCATGCTGCTGAAGACCGCATGGAGGCGTGCGCATTTAGTGGGAGCGATTTTTGGCCTTGCTAGATGCGCCGGGGGGGCGTGTCTAGTGGATGACACAGAGCTGGTTCGCCCTTATTGGACGAACCGCTCACGTGACCTGGCCATCGCGTCGAGGAATCAGTCTGAACCGATTCATCGCACACCGCGCGACCCCTCCTGCTGTCTATGGGCGTGATCATTGCCTTAAGGCATTGCGATAGCGCCGCGCGTGGACTTCGGCAGCATGGAAGCCGCCTTAGGAATGGGGTCTTGTATCAGACCCAACAGGATCAGAAGTTGAACCCACACAATCTGTTATTCAGAACAACAGCTCTAGCAGTGTGAGCCAAACCAACTGTTGGGTTGCAGTGCACAGTGTACTAACAGCACACCTCTAAGGGATATCTATTTTATTAATTGTATTTGTATCTTGAAAGCATTTCAAGCACAAAGTAATAGTATGTATGAGTCCAGGTGACATTAAATAAAAGATGTACAGAACATGGGCAACCTCACTCTACTGGGTTAGAAGAAAATGGATGCCACCTCTGGGGATTACACAGTTATTACTGCGGTTCGACATGCAGGTACTATTATTATTTGTATACAAATATTCTTGGTACTATCTGGATGTTATACATTTTCATCTTATCACAGTTACACAGAGTTACATAGTAGATGGTTGAAAAAAAGACATGTGTCCATCAATTTCAACCTATGCTAAATTTAGATGACAGATACTTTATCTATATCCGTACTAACAGTATATGGATCCAGAGGAAGGCACACAGAAAATCCCAGTGAAATATCATGCAATGATGTCTCTTAAGGGAAAAAATAAAATCATTCCTGACTCCAACATTTGTCAATCAGATTACTCCCTGGATCAACATCCTTCCCATGTTTACTTATTTGGTATATCCCTGTATACCTTTCCTTTCTAAAAAGATGTCCAACCTTTTCTTGAACAAATTTATTGTATCTGCCATCACAGTCTCCATGGGTAATGAATCCCACATTGTAACTGCCCTTACTGTAAAGAACCCTTTCCTTTGTTTCTGGTGAAATCTTCTTTCTTCCAACCTTAAGGGATGGTCCCGAGTCCTTTGTACTGCCCTTGGGATGAATAGTTCTTTTGAAAGCTCCTTGTACTGTTCCCGAATATATTTGTACATAGTTATCATTAGACCACATCTGTGCAATCTCGTTTATATAGATTGTACAGGGGGCATTATATCGCTTCCATATGCTTATCTATTTAAGTGGATAGGGTCTCTTTCAGGATGACTACATGTGGAGAAGCCAACCTGTGATTTAATGCATTTTAATTTTTCAATCTGCATTATCAAACAAACTCTAAATCAGGAGGTTTGTTTTTGTTCTGCAAATATAAATATACAGGCTTCATTCATTGCTCATCATTTTTCTTAAATTGCCACTAAGTATTAGTGCTCACTTACTAGGACCAGTACACACTGGGGTTTGATCTCAGATCTTGCACATTTTATAATTACGGTTTCTTTGATTATTCACTTCATTCTGTCTCTTAATAAATGTATAACTTTTTAACTCACTTAGATAGGTTAGTACATCATGGATACATTGTATTACATTAATCTATCCACTATATTCCAGCTCTTTGGAGGTATAATTATTTTTAATTCTATATGTATTAAAAGTTACTTTGTCCAGGTCATAAATCTCTAAGGGGTATTTTACCCACTTGGAGTATTTAGGGGTACACTCATCTAAAGGATTGCCTTTTCTCCCTCTTCATATTGTAATAGATTAAATAAAACACGTTTTCTTACACACACAATGAAAAACAAGGTGAAGCACAGCTGGGACAGTGGCACTACCCATCAGTTGGTTTAGCTCACTCACACTGCTAGAGCTGTGGCCTTGAAAAGCAGTGCTTGTGGGTTCTAGTCCTGTTGGGTCTGACACCATTCCTGTCATTAGGTAGGTGCCGTCGGCTTATTATCAATTCTATATAGTTGGTATGGAAGTCTGTTAAGGTAGTGTGGGACGGGACTCATGCTAATTAATGGTTATGGAAAGTATATTTAAATATCTCCCTGCCAGGTACCTCAGGTGTGCTCCTTTTCCAGTGCAGGTATGTCACCCTAAGTTGTTTGAGGGACACGCACACACTTGCCAAAAAATTAGTCTGGGAACGGATTTTTCTTCGCCTCTGGAAAAAAAATAAAAAATCAGAAATTGCCATTTTGGAGAGTAATCAATGGAAATCCGCAGACAAAAAGGAACTAGTGGATAAGAGGCGGATCCAAATCCACCAAAAAATTGCACATCTCTACTGGTTACTGAAAATGTTGCAGATCTCTACTCACTAATACAGTCAAAGGGTTAGGGTTCTCAGCCTCACTGCTCTGAATTGAAAAGGAAGACTTCATTGTCTATTTAGAGGATGTGTCGTCACGGGAATGACAGGGGTCAAAAAGTTGTCTGGTATGTTAAAGAAGCAATCCTGCCTAACTACCCCCATTTTATTTTACAGAATTGGAATCAGGGGGTTCCCAAGATAATTACTGATGAAGCTACAGGTATCGCTTCCTGGTTTTTAGGAAGCTACAAATGACTATGTTCCTCTTCCTCTTGGCCCGAGATTTGGCACTAATTATGTTTCCCCTGGAAGGAGATTTAAACCCAAAAATGTATCCCTAAGTATTTCGGGAACCAAGGAGCAGAACATACAAGCGTTTGGCTCCAGGAAACCCCCAGGTTCCCATCCTGCAAAATGGGGCGTAACAACGACCAGCATGAGATCCATCAGAATTAAATGCCTGCTATATAAAATGGCCAGAGAGCAGCAACTACAGACTGGGGTAATAAATAAAACTGGCCCCACCCAAGTTGCAGCAATCAATATGTAACAATATATGGATGAGTTTGTCAATATGTAATAAAAAACACAAATGGACTGTCTCATATTCTTAGCCAAGAAGGACAGACCAACAGTCTCAGCTGCCTCCTCCATTGTTAAGTCTGGGGAAAATATTGATTTTAAAACATTAATAGAAATTGACAGTTAAAAATGGCTAGCATTGGGATTTTCTAAAACCGGCTTCATGAATGCAGCTATTTGCAGTGCAACTTTGCAAATTCTTTCCTCAATTATGTATGAGCTCTTAAACTAAATCTGTAACATAAAAGTTTATTGTATGGCTTGCTCTAATTGGTATTGCGTATTCAGCAGTTTGGCTTTTAGACCAATTAACAAAGCTATTAAACAATTATAAAACCACTGTTAAACATAGTCAAGTTGCTGGGTTGATTATTATTCACTTCACTGAACCTCCCATATATGTTGCAATACCTATTTGCATCTGTATATAAAGTAACATCACACAAATCTATGCATCATTTCTATATGTGTTTAGTTGCTCATTTCCAAGGCTCCTGCTGACTCAACCTACCCCAATTGTTCTGTAAAACCCCACAACTTCAGGTTTATGTGCAGGAAAAAAACCCCCAAAGATTTAGTACTTTTCTACACAAAGCACTTAAACAACGAGACAAGCATGCATCGATGCATATGCTTCTTTTAAAGCAGCAGTGCTAAATAATTTATTTCTGAATTACTCGGTAGGCAGTCAGCACAAAGCAACATATCTTCTGATCTCTCATCTTCAAGGTCAAAGGACTTAAAGGTGTAGAACCATTTAACACCACAGTGAATCAATAGCAGTGATAGGTTTACGAGGTTGAGCATTAGCGATTGATGTAATTTAAAAATATATTTTCAATGTTAAGATTATTCCCTAGCAGCCCGAAAATTGGAACCTACACCGCTTTCCTGGGTACTTTTAACTCCCATGTGTGACGTGCTCGAAGCAGCAAGCATTGTCCCATTCCATAGAGAAAGTGCCATCGCCTTCAGTTTGGGGGTTTGAAGAAGTCTGGCAACAGCAGAGAAAATTGAACAAATACTTTAAGGAAACAAGTACCCATATGAGTCAAAGGTAAAGTAATACCAGTAATACCCAGGCTTTTTGGACCAGGATGAGATCCATCAGATTCAGATGCCCAACATTGTAAAATGGTCCGCAAACTGTCCGTTCTCACTTTACACCTACAGTCAGGGAGCGCCCCAGTTCATTTAAATAATTGAAGTACATCCTTACCTGATCCTAGAGGAATACATTCACCATAGTAAATTGAAGCTGCCTTCAAAACCGTTTGAATTTTGTGAGTAGGCTATACATAAGAGCCAAGAATAACAGAATTTATTCACGCATTTTATATTATCTACACTTAGATCGTTGTGTATTGTTGTTTTTCGTCCCTATATGCTCCCCCTGGATTGTGAGCGAAAAAAATTATCCTAACATGGGACATGCCCAGCGAGTTGCTACAGCAGGTGCTAAGGCGGTTTCTGTATATGGGTGCTACCAGGACTGGTTTCGACTTATTGTTAAATTAATTTTATTTATAAATATTATGGTCCGTATACGCAAAATCGTGCTATGTTTGTTGGTTGGGGGGTGGATGCAACAGGGGGCCAGAGGTTTCTATGGTATCTGGTAAAGAATATGAAAGCCCAGTATTCTTAGTCAATGGCTGTAAGTACAGTACGATGTAGTTGCTGATATTTACTCCTGTATTATTTACCTGCAAGACTATATCAAAATGTAATTAGACAGGCAATTTAACCCTCTTGTTGCCAGAGGGGCCGCAGCTGCAGTTAATATTTGTATTTTAAAAAAAAAATGCGTTGAAGCAGGGGGTCTCCAGACCTGAACCTTGTTAATTTCAGCTCTGGGGACACCCTACTACCAGAGATACTTACCTTTGAAGTAGATGCGGTAGCAAGCAGGGTTTTCAGGTTTGATGCTCCTGCGTCACATGGGCCAATAGGAAGTCGCGCTGATGTGGATCAAAAATTTGTGTGTACATTTAAACAATGATTATATCACCAATTGTACAGTATGCTAACCCAAAAGTATTGTTTCGTGACTGTAGTCCCTTAGTTTGCCATTAGATTCATCAGTAGCCAACCAACACAGTACCATGAATATGCTGGTTGGTATAGTGAATCAAATATCTACATCTATTGCTTTAAAGAAAGATTAAGCCTCTTTTACAGTGTAAGCTCCAAGCTAAACACTAAAACAGCAGGCTTCCCCCCCCCCCCCCCCCCTCTCTAGCCCCCACTGCTTCCTACACAAGTTTGTAATTTATTTATAGATCTGCCTGTCAGTGCTGTTGACTTTGTGACCAATGGCTATACAATATACTATGGCTTTACCTCTACATTCATCTTCCTGCGACTAAAAAAAAAGAGTCTGGAATGCCATTAAAAAGTAGTGGTATTGTGCACAGAGGTACTGCAGAGATTTTGTGGACAACACTTTATCCAGGATATCTTATGGTATATTCATGCACAGGACCTACAGATTATGATTTAAAATATCTCTTACACATACATATACATATATACACACACACACATACACACACACACACACACACACACACACACACACACACACACACACACACACACGCAGTATTTAGCACTCATCAAGTATATACAGTACAAACATAATTAATGTAACTGCAGTATACAAACAGAATGGAATGATGTCCGCAGCTCTCCCGAGTTCAAACATATTTTCTTTATTCAATTTGTCAGAACATAAGTACTGTACAAGAATAAACGATAGGACGTCGTTTCGGACCACCCTGGTCCTTTGTAGTCAAGCTCCTACACACACATTTATAGATGGATAGATCATCATACAGGAATAGCTAAAATCATACAAGAGATAACATTTATTTTGTACATAAAGAAACACAAATTACATTTTTAAAGCAATATTGTACTTTATGTCCAAACATTTTCTAGCCCATGGAAACCTAGCACATTTAAGCCGACCAAAAACTTGGCAGCTTTATTATGTTTAATATATAAACATGTGCTACCAGAATATGTATGTGCTTCTACTCCTTGGGGCATAATGCCCTACCAGAGCACAGAAGGGGTTAAGGCTGCAGATCCTCCTACTCATTGCAGCAACATATGGCAAATATTAATTGACTGCAGTGCTTGCAAAATACATCATACAGTAATAGGTGACAATGTTCATTCATTCAAGGTTATTACTGGGTATGTTTATATGTGTTTGTTTTGTGTACACTTACTGTATGACTAAAATCATTTCACAGCCTGATCATCAAGCCTACTTAACCACACGCGTGTGTGTGTGTGTGTGTGTGTGTGTGTGTGTGTGTGTGTGTGTGTGTGTGTATATTGTGATGTGCTCAAGCTGAAGGTGTTTGAGGGGAGGTACATAGGACCCAGCACCTGCCAGAGTGTGTTCCCTTCCCTCTCACCTGAGCCCTAATTAATGAGCTGCCATGTAAAAGGCAGCACAGGCAGGGCGGCTGCTGCCGCTGGTCCAGAGGTACAGGGTGCAAGGTGGGAAGAGCGCGTAGCCCTCCCACGGTTAGTAAGCGACTAAGAGGTATTAGTCAGCACCCCCAAAGTGGAGTTAGGTCCTTTGTTTATTTTGTTCCTGAATATATACCTTGTAAATTTATTTATTTATAATTTATTTTATTTATTTATAAAATGTTTTACCAGGAAGTAATACATTGAGAGTTACCTCTCGTTTTCAAGTATGTCCTGGGCATAGTTAATGACAAATAATACATGGTTACAAATACAGTTACATAAATGAACAGGGTATACATTATATACAATACATTGCAAGCACAGTTAGAGAAGATGTATATTATAGGCGTATGTAACAGTTACAGACCAGATTAAAATGTGAGACAGCCTTAGATTTGAAAGAACTTAATCTGGTGGTGGATGTGAGAGTCTCCGGTAGGTTGTTCCAGTTTTGGGGTGCGCGGTAGGAGAAGGAGGAACGGCCGGATACTTTGTAGAGCCGTGGGACCATGAACAGTCTTTTGGAGTCAGATCTCAGGTGATAGGTGCTGCATGTGGTAGGGGTGAGGAGCTTGTTCAGATAGGTGGGTAGCTTGCCCAGAAAGTATTTGAAGGCAAGACAGGAAAGGTGAACTTTGCGTCTAGACTCGAGTGATGACCAATTTAGTTCTTTGAGCATTTCGCAGTGATGTGTGTTGTAGTTGCATTGGAGAACAAAACGACAAATTGAATTGTAGAGGGTGTCAAGTTTGCCAAGGTGAGTTTGGGGTACCGAGCCATATACTATGTCTCCATAGTCGATAATTGGCATTAGCATATGCTGTGCAATACGCTTTCTGACCAGCAGGCTTAGGGAGGATTTGTTCCTGTAAAGTACACCTAGTTTGGCATAGGTTTTGGATGTCAGGGTATCACTGTGCATTCCGAATGTTAAGTGGGAGTCAAACCATATGCCCAGGTATTTAAAACTAGTAACAGGAGTTAGGGTGGTGGTAGCGTTGGTTCTGATCTGGAGCTCAGTCGCTAGAAGCTTTAAAAAAATTTAAATAAACCCTGTGCACCAAACTCCACGTTTCTGCCTTTAATCTAGGGCACATGTTCCTGTGCTGTGACATCACAGTATTTACAGATGATGCCGTCAGATGGTTTGTCAGCTAGTCAGCCAGGAACCACAGCTAACTGACAACTGTCTGCCCATCAGACTAATTGCCCATCAGGATTAACACAGCAGTTCCCTGCTCCTGAAATGGGACTCCCGCGGTCTTAATCCAACAGTCTGGAAGAGCTGCGCAGTGAGAGTATACACACACACACACAAATATATATATATATATATATATATATATATATATATATATATATATATATATATATATAATATATATACATACACACACATATATATATATATATATATATATATTACACACAAATATATATATACATATATATATATATATACAAATATATATATATATATAATATACACATATATACACACACACACATATACACACAGCCCTTATTGATCCAATGCCTAAGGCCTGCTCAATCATCTTTTTGGTACTGTACTGTAGTTGAAAGCCTTGTTTCTCCACCTGGTCTAAAATATTTTCTGATTTTAATATTCCATCTTGTTTTCGGTGCTTGTCTTGGTCTTATATCGGTAATTTCTTCTTGCGATATATCTGGCCAACTGTCACTTTAACGTCTTCAGCCTTGTAATGAAGTCACAGACTTTTGTTTGCTTCCAAACCAAATGATTATTTTTCCTGTCTTCAGGTAATACCGGCATACATCTCTCCCTTAGAGAAGTGCAAACTACTGAGATTTGACAAGTAGTTTGAAAAACCAACACAAATCAAACTTTTTGCTCTCCATACGTCTTTGGAGTTATATACAGTGTATGTATGTCCTGTAGGGCTGCCAACAGAAATCTTGGGGCCCAGGACAAATGTAAGGAGCAGGGCCACCCCAACCCATAGCGCACCTACCATTAAGACATTTTTTGAGGGCGCAACTTTTACTTAAATGCGCTTAATATTTTTATTAAGTTATCAAAAGGGGTCAGGGGCTGCTATTTAAACCCATATTAATCTTCCAAAATAATCTTTGTAATGATTCTAAGTCTGACAAGTCACCATCTCCTCATTTTTAAGCATGCAAAATCTTTTATCAGGTCACGAAAATTCGTTTTTGAGCAAGTTCGTGCTCAATGGACAACATTGCTAGATTACTGAGACGTTGGTCACTCATTGTTGAATGGAGGTAGTTTTTTTATCAATGATAATTTGCCGTATGCTCGTTCTCCTTCAGCCACAGATCGAGGTAGGGTGCAGAAAATTCTGAGAGCAATGCCTACCTCTCCAAATATTCCCTCAAGTTGTAGCTTATAAATCGCATTCATTAAGTCCAGTGGACCAGAATCACTTGCAGCATTGTACACTTTTTGAAGGTGTAGAATTTCACTTGATAAAGATGGTGTACGGTCTTCAGGGTACAGGCAGTCCTCAGTTATCCGACACAATGTGTTACTCAAAATGGCGTCGGATAGCGAAGCGTTGTAAAGCGAAACACGTTTTCCCATAGGAACACTGTTTAAATCAAACGTTCCGTTCCTGAAGGCATTTTTAATGCTAAAATACACAAAATATTTTACTCAAGCAATAAGATGCAGCACACACAAATTATGTAAACATTATATTTATTGAATCCAGAACTGTATAATAAAACTCTTAGACATGTTTAAAGGCATAAATATACCACTAATCCGTCACACAGACTGATCTGGATGATTTCCCTGACTGCAGCTTTATGATTGACATATTGTTGCAACTTTGCAAAGCGTCGTAAGAGCGTCGGATAAGCCATTTTGGCGTCGTAAAGCCGGCCATAGGGATGCATTGGACAGCGCCGGATAAGCCATTCGTCGTAAAACGAAGCGTCGTAAAACGAGGACTTGCTGTATTTAGACACGAGATTCAGTGGATGTCACAACGTTTTCTTCTGCCATAGTTCTCAATTTTAAAATGGGAGCAAACAAGTGGCATACATATTCCATGGATTAAAAACATTGGTTAAGCTCACAAATAATGGAATCGAGTACCACAAGGAAAACATTAACCTTGATTGTTGTCTCAGAATCCTCCAATTCATGGTGGTCTTCCGATTCATTTAGATGCTTTGTCTTTTTACTCTGACTATGTGAATGCGTGCTTAAATCCTTGGGTATAGCAAGATTCTCAGCACCAAGTCTGGCTTCTGAAATTAAATCTTGTCACTTTTCCCAAAGTGACTGCATTTCTACAGAGAGCTTTAAAATGTGCTGCTCCAATTTCTATTGAAATAGATCTTGATTGCAGAATCAGGTGTCTCTTCAAAACTTTTATCCAGAATGTTGCAAGTACAACAGCTTTCAAGGAAAAAAATAAAATAAATCTTTTAGCCCTACTGTTTCGGAATGAGCTTCACTTGAAAGCTTTTTGGGTTGAAATTATCTTCTTTAAAGCTTCAATTATCCCTGGAAGTTTTTCAGCAATTGGACAAACTGCTTCCACTCAATTTAGGATCACTTAGACCAGTGGTGCGCAAACTGGGGGGCGCGGGAGATTTGTTTGGGGGGGCACAGGCGGTTGCAGAAGTCCCACGCTCTTCCCTCAGGCATTTAATTTAATGCCGGGGGATCGCGTGAGGCCCCTGCAACAAGGATATGTACCTGGAATCAGACGCGTCTCCATGGCAATGCGGCGTCAAATGACGCCGCGGGTCACGTGACCACGGAGCTTCATTTGACGCATCTGGAAGGTAGGAGAGGGGGCGCAAGATCGGGTGAGACCTGGCAGGGGGGCGCATCTTAATTGTGCTCCCCTGACTTAGACTATGCAGTTAACACCCAATTTTATCTTTCAAAATGTGACACCTTTTAGGGCTCCCACTGAAGAGAACATAAGTAATTCACACATCCAAAAAAAGGTGATCGCTTCTGTACAACACGATGCTGCATGCACACCCACAAGATTTACAGAATGGGCTGCACACGTGCAAAATATAGCAGTTGGGTATTTTTCCTTTATCAACGTTGATACTACTGTATGCGCACGTAATCTTGACAGAAACATTTCCGCAATCTCCTCACCCATCTTATGAAAAAAGTCTACAAATTGAATGAACATATCTCGAATGATCGAAATGTTGTCACCGAGTCTCTGTAAACGTATCGCAGAACAATGAAATTCTGTTCTGTGTGCAAAACATCTGGCGTGGCAACACATCACAGAAAAATACATGGTCTCTTCCCTTTCTGACAAATTTCTCTTGAACACGCTTTCCACATAAAATTAATACATTCATTTTGGG
Organism: Ascaphus truei; assembly: GCF_040206685.1. Classification (NCBI taxonomy): domain Eukaryota; kingdom Metazoa; phylum Chordata; class Amphibia; order Anura; family Ascaphidae; genus Ascaphus; species Ascaphus truei. Next base: position 25,771,819 of record NC_134500.1, read on the forward strand.
TTTACCAAGATAAATAATGAGCCTGGAGTATTTTTCCTCTCTTGGCTATTCTTCACTTTTTCTAAATGTTCTTACAGCAAAGGATCTCAATGTGATATCAACTTGAGTAAGCCAAGAAAATTCCCATTGTGTAAATCTCCAATATTTTGAGAACGCCCTCTGAATGCCATATTTCTTGATGCCAAAACAATGTCACGTCTAGTAATCGTTCTAGCAGGCAGCAAACTTCTCAGTTTCTCTTTGTAAACTCCTTCGAATTTTAGCATCTACTCCATGTCCTCCAATAGACTTCAGCAGGTTTCTCAAACTCCAATAGTATTGCTTGTGCAGACTACTCCTTTCATGTTCTGGTCTATCGTACAGTTTATGCCACTTGGTTTTTGATGGATCAAATCCTTATTTCTTGCAGAGTCAACTTCCAGCTTTGCTTTGGTCAGGACGAAATGCAAGGCAAGTGACAGCACAATGTATGTTTTCTAGTGCTCCATCCAAGCCAGTCCCGTGCAAGTTCTTCACGACCATTGGATGATTTCACATACAACAGACATTCAGAGAATGAGCGCTCTTCACAATCCACAGGCATGCATTTAATCATTTCCCTTAATTATTTTTCAGCCTTGAATCCACAGAGCACTATCCTTTCTCGATCTTCATCTTTCACTATGTCTGGCCATATAGCTGGATCCTTCCAGTCAACATCTTGTTCCAAATGTATTTGAGATTCAGAGAAGCTGCTTTGAGCTTGTTCTTCTACCTCCAGCATCGCTTCTTGATTTGCAGTCTCGTTGGTGAAAGATGAAGTGCTGCAGCAAACGCTTTACTCTTGTTCTGCTACCTTGTGGTTCTTTTCGACTTCTGCTCAGGAGACTAAATTATCTTCAACCCTCAGTCACCCTCTTCTTCTCGTCCTTTGTTTCCGTTTCAGAGAACCAGTCTTCTGGTTGTACATTTTAAAAGTCAATGTGTTGTACTAATAGTAGGTAATAGAAACAGGACTTTTATGCTTCGTTATTATAATATACACAGTATATTCTATATCTTATAAGGATGACTGTTTCCTCTGGGGGGGGCCTTCATCCGGCCCGCGGTGCAAAGGCTACAGAGGATGCAGGTAGGTACGGCCCGAGGGTGGGGATCTGTTTTTGTTGGCGGGGTGGTTTTGCAGTTGATCGGAGGCCGCAGGTAGGGCCCAGGGGAGTTGGTTTTGGCAGGGGGAGGGGTAGGGGGTGGGGGTCTACACCACCAGATGGCCCTCAGAGGAGGACCATTCAGACGGCCCACGGTGCAGAGACTGTGGAAGATGCAGGTAAGGCCCAAGGGGTTTATTTGGGAGGGGGAGAGAAGAGTAGAAGTTGAAGGGGATTGGGGGATCACACACATACACTGGAACATGGAGAAGACACTAAAGCGACAAACACAAGGTACACATACACAACAATACAGAGTAATACATATACTGTAAAGTATTTACGGTTTGTATTTTGAATACGCAGTTGCGCAGCCGGGAAGATTCAAACACGTTTTCCCCGAACGTGCAGTTGCTTATATCAGCTGTTAGTCCCCGCTCATGAGGAAGGCCCTGATTGGCTCTCCTCTCCTAGTGACAATTAAGCTAGTGTGGGGTTTTTTTCTGACATGTGACCGGCAGGGTGCCTGGGCCCCGACTAGCCAGCCGGGCCCAGGACTGCAGTGCTTGCTGCCGCCCCCCCCCCCCCCCCCCATTCGGCTGCCCTGTATGAATGTATGCATGCAGAAGAACAATGTACGAATGTTGTGGAATTTTTATTTCCCCCTGGAAAAGTAAATAGTTTCATGGTTGGGTAACAAAAGCACTGCTTCCAATTAAACAAAATTACGTTTTAATACTCCTTACATGGAGATATCGGCTGTGTGCAGCAGAATAAAAAAAGGAAAGCAGGCATCACTGTTGAAACCATAAAATTATTGCAAAAGCAAAGTTTTTATAAAATAAGAATTAATATGAAGCATTTAAACCATTAAGAGAGCACCAGAGACAAATCAAATTGAAATAAATATATTTCATTCTTTTTAATAGTGCATTTTATACCCCCAAATAACCAGTTTTACCTTGATATATATAACTATTTATTGGTAGAGGTGATTGCAATGCACTGACAGCAAAGAGGATAATAAGATAAAATACTACCCAGGTCCTATAGTTTCTCAGAAAAGAAGATTCAAATTGATCTCCCCCAGCCATTATATTATGTGCTACGGTCACAGGTTAGGGGAGATTTCTCTTTTAATCTGGCACGAAAGGCAGCATGTGGGAGGCAGATAAGAAGGAACATTGGTCCTGGCTTAACCCCGAGAAGGTTAACTCTGGCATCTGCTAGAAGCCATGAAAGGTATTTTGTGCAGAATCCAATATACAGTATAATAAAAGAGGAAGGGAGAAGCACAACAACGACGTGTGCATTTAAAATACTATTTGTCACATTTTTCTATTGATTACCGAAATCCCAGTGCATTTCTCAAAATGTTATTCATTTTTAAGTGTGGGGTGTTTTTAAAAGGCCATCGCATTGCCACTATACAATTTGTCCTGACCCTTACTGCTATATAATACAGCGTTATTTCTTCATCAACCAGGTTTTATTTAGGTACATAATTAGACATATACTGGCTCATTCTTACTTTGACGTGTGAAACGTTTTTTTCAGCACAATATTGCCAGACAGTGATCGAAAAAAGGTGTGCGCACATCCTATTTATTGCAGTGACAGCATTAAGGGAATCTAGCGAATTTAGAGAACTTAGCTAACACCCATATTACATGAAGTTGCAATGCACATGACGTAATGCAAGGGTGCTAAACTGCAGTCCTCAAGAGCCCCCCAACAGGTCAGGTTTACATGACATCCCTGCTTCAGTACAGGTGGCTCAATCAGATTGAGGCACCTGTGCTGAAGCTGGGATATCCTGAAAACCTGACCTGGTGTGGCGGCTTGAGGACTGGAGTTGAGCCCCCCGGACTTAATGCATGGCGAATGGTCTAAGCCGGAGTGGTTGTTTTTTTCCGGACTTAAAAGAGGCCAATTTTGCATGGTTCACAAATCTCTAACTGTGATCATTAGACAAAGGAAAAGTGGCATTACATGAATACCTGTGGCCTTGTAGTCAGAGTTCAATGATAAGAAAAGCAGAGGGTTTAGGAGACGCAGCTCAATCCACTCTTGTGGATGTAAAGTGCAGGGAAATTCAGTGACATTTCTGCACCATATTAGAAGCATTAATTACCAGGACCCTGACCGTCTGAACACTAACATCGAATCAGGAATATAATAGAATGCAGAGAGAATGAAAATATTTACATGTATTTAATCAAATACATATTTTGCCATTGCTCTTAAGGGGAGGAGCATCTACAAAGCAAATCCCAAATCTGTACAGTATGTATGTATGTATGTATGTGTGTATGTATGTATGTATGTATGTATGTGTGTGTGTATGTATGTGTGTGTGTATGTATGTATGTATGTATGTATGTATGTGTGTATGTGTGTATGTATGTATGTATGTGTCTGTCTTTATTTATATAGCGCTAAAAGTATCCTCAGCGCTTCACAAAGAATTCAATACAGGGAATTATAATACTGTAATACAATAAGTGCAGCAAAATCAGACAATAGGAAAGGAAATCCCTGCCCCAAAGAGCTTACAATCTAAGTGGTATGATGGGAGACTTCCAGAGACAGCAGGTGAGGGAATAAGTGCTGTAGATGGCAGTGCTAGGCCACAACGGGTGGTAGGAGTGACTGAGTGTGTGGGACAATAACCATAAATAGCTATTGGGATGCTTGATTTGTGAGGCGAGTTTTAAGGTTAGTCTATTAAATTAGATAGGTTAACACCATTAGCAGGGGATGAGGTAGCAGGGAGGCGTGGATGAGAGCAGGTGTGTACAGTACTGTATATGGTTGGGTCCTGTATATATAGTATACTCAAAAAATGACTAGTTGAAAAAAAATATTTTTCACCTGCTTGCCATTTAAAAAAAAAAGTTTTGTATTTTTTTTTACTTACCTGTACGGGAGGTCCCCTGGAGCTCATCCATGGTCCCTCCCCACCTAATGGAAACTCAGAGTCTTGAGCAATGAGCAGAATAATTGCCCAGTGGATACAAAATGGACATGGGGACTTTAAATGGAATTCGAACCATATTAAATACCTAGGGGTCCAATTAACAAAAGGTTACTCAACTTTATACAACGCAAATTTTAAACCCTTATTCCACCAGATAGCTAAAGGTTTTAACCACTTGGAATCCATATATAATATCCTGGTTTGGGAGAATAACCACCATCAAAATGAATATTCTACCTAGACTTCTCTATCTCTTCCAAACGCTCCCGGTTAAAATCTGTCAGAAAGACCTAAATAATACACAGAAGAAAATTTTGAAGTTTGTCTGGCAAAATACGCGACCCAGAGTTCGGAAAGATATTCTTTATAAGTCCAAATCAGAAGGAGGCTTAGCTCTCCCGAACTTACAAAAGTAGTGTAGATCCGCACAGCTAGGGCAACTTATTAGCTGGCATTCAAACACAACCGAAAGGAGGTGGGTCGAGATAGAGGGTTTGATTTGCTCTCCATGCAAAATAAAAAATCTTCTCTGGCTCAATAAAAAGTCTAGACCACCCGAGAGTTCCAAGAACCCGGTGATATCCTTTGCCTGTAATCTCTGGGATTCCCTCAAAACCAAGCTCCAACTAACCGGTACCCCTTCCCTTATGCAACCCCTATTCTCTGACCCTTCCCTTCCTTTTTACACAGGAAACCCGCACTCCCATACCTGGGTTCAAAAAGGACTCACAAGAGTTAAGGATATCCTCACCCAAGGGAAAGTCCCCCCATTCGCTTCATTACAAACAAACCATGATATCCCCTCCTCCGAATTCTTCAGATTTCTCCAGGTTAGGCACTATATCCAATCAGTCTACAAAATCAAGTCAACCCCAGGCTTTAACTTTGTATGAGGACTGGTGTCTACACCAGCCCCACACAAAGGGCACTATCTCCAGAATATATCACAGTTTATCCTCTATCAAGAGCAACCAAACCCCCGATAACTATATGGTATCCTGGGAAAAGGATCTTAACGTCTGTATAGATCTCGATATCTGGAAAGACATCTGGGAAGCTGCTTCCAAAAATTCATCGTGCGTTGTAATTAAGGAGAATATTTACAAGTTAATATTCAGATGGTATATGACTCCTGCCAGGCTGCACTCTTTTCTACCAGGCGTTTCCCCTCTGTGTTGGCGTGGTTGTGGTGAAGTGGGGAATATACAGTACTGCACATATTCTGGTCATGTCACAAAATCCAACAAACATGGACGGAAGTGTTCACCTTAATACACAAGATACTAGAAATCTCTGTCCCACACGACCCAGTATATACAGCTAAACCCCGTTATAGCGCGGTCCTAGGGGGCCAACCGATCCGACTGCGGTAGAACCGGGGTTGCGCTAAAAAAAAATTTAAATGGCCGCCGCGCGCCTGATCGGGAGGGAGGGAATGAGGAGGGAAGGAAGGAAGAGGTGGCCGGAAGCCCTACATGTCCCCTAGCAACGACGAGTCCAGCCGCAACCTGCTCCTTACCTCCCACCACCGGCATCCATTTCCTCCCCCCCCAGGCCCCCACACCTACCGGCCCTCCGCGGCAAAGCCCACGCGGCCCTCCGAGTCCCAGCCTGCTCCTCACTCACCCCCCTCCTCCCGACAACCCCCCCCCCCGACACCCCCCCTCCTCCTGATGCCAGCTCCGCTCCGATCTCAGCAGCCGACACCAAAGGTAGGGAGTGGGAGGTGTGGTGTAGTGTGCTGTGTGCTGTGAGAGTGTGCTGCAAGTGCTGTGGGAGCTGAGTGCTGTGTGTGCTGTGTGAGCTGTGTGCTGTGAGTGTGTGTGCAGTGAGAGTGTGTGCAGTGTGCAGTGTGCAGTGAGAGTGTGTGCAGTGTGCGTGTGTGCAGTGTGAGTGTGTGCAGTGAGAGTGTGTGCAGTGAGAGTGTGTGCAGTGAGAGTGTGTGCAGTGAGAGTGTGTGCAGTGAGAGTGTGTGCAGTGAGAGTGTGTGCAGTGAGAGTGTGTGCAGTGAGAGTGTGTGCAGTGAGAGTGTGTGCAGTGAGAGTGTGTGCAGTGAGAGTGTGTGCAGTGAGAGTGTGTGCAGTGAGAGTGTGTGCAGTGAGAGTGTGTGCAGTGAGAGTGTGTGCAGTGAGAGTGTGTGCAGTGAGAGTGTGTGCAGTGAGAGTGTGTGCAGTGAGAGTGTGTGCAGTGAGAGTGTGTGCAGTGAGAGTGTGTGCAGTGAGAGTGTGTGCAGTGAGAGTGTGTGCAGTGAGAGTGTGTGCAGTGAGCGTGTGTGCAGTGAGCGTGTGTGCAGTGAGCGTGTGTGCAGTGAGCGTGTGTGCAGTGAGCGTGTGTGCAGTGAGCGTGTGTGCAGTGAGCGTGTGTGCAGTGAGCGTGTGTGCAGTGAGCGTGTGTGCAGTGAGCGTGTGTGCAGTGAGCGTGTGTGCAGTGAGCGTGTGTGCAGTGAGCGTGTGTGCAGTGAGAGTGTGTGCAGTGAGAGTGTGTGCAGTGAGAGTGTGTGCAGTGAGAGTGTGTGCAGTGAGAGTGTGTGCAGTGAGAGTGTGTGCAGTGAGAGTGTGTGCAGTGAGAGTGTGTGCAGTGAGAGTGTGTGCAGTGAGAGTGTGTGCAGTGAGAGTGTGTGCAGTGAGAGTGTGTGCAGTGAGAGTGTGTGCAGTGAGAGTGTGTGCAGTGAGAGTGTGTGCAGTGAGAGTGTGTGCAGTGAGAGTGTGTGCAGTGAGAGTGTGTGCAGTGAGAGTGTGTGCAGTGAGAGTGTGTGCAGTGAGAGTGTGTGCAGTGAGCGTGTGTGCAGTGAGCGTGTGTGCAGTGAGCGTGTGTGCAGTGAGCGTGTGTGCAGTGAGCGTGTGTGCAGTGAGCGTGTGTGCAGTGAGCGTGTGTGCAGTGAGCGTGTGTGCAGTGAGTTTTTTTTTTTTTAAATGTATTTTTTTTTTTTTTTTTTTTAAACGGGAGCCACGTGAAAACCGCGTTATAACCGATTTCGCGTTATAACGGGTTGCGCTATAACGGGGTTCACCTGTGTATTGCTAGGAAAACCAATGGCTAATATTTCTGGGGAAAAAAACCTAGAGTAATATCCCAAATTTTAAACGCTACACGGTGTACAATTGCCAAAAATTGTAAACAACCGGCACCCCCATCCTTAAATCAAATAAACAACAACATTTGGCATATAGTCTATATGGAAAAACTCTCAGCCTATCTGAACGGCTCTACCTCGCAATTCTCTGAGACTTGGGCTCCTTGGTTCCGCCATGCAGGTATCTCCCCATATATAGACTAGAATACTTTGAACAGAGTGATATACATACATGTGGTATTTAAATTGTTGTGTACAGTGCTATATTGGTACAAATGCAAAAGTCACACATGGTTAGGTTAATAAAGTCTGATCAGGACTATTGCAGTTGAATGTATGGCAGTGTTTTTCAACCGGGGTTCCTAGGACCCCTTGGGATCCGCAAGCATCTCCTAAAGGGTTTCGTGCATTTTTCAGGTAATTTGAACATTCTACCAAATACAGAAGAATTTACAATGATTCTGATCTCAGACACGCCATTACAGAGGGTTGGGGTTCCTTACAATGCATCTGATCTCAGACCCGCTATTAGAGAGGGTTGAGGTTCCTTACAGTGCATCTGATCTCTTATGTGCTTTTAGAGAGGGTTGGGATTCCGCAGAATTTCCCAATATAAGTCTAGGCTGCATTAACCACACAAAGGTTGGAAAACACTGCCTTATGGTCAGGAGCTGCATTGGTTCTGGGCTTAAGAGGTGCCTATGAATGTATTGGTTCACTGAGCTCTACTGCATATCATGGGTGTTCTCCAAATAAAGCATCTTTTAGACTTGATTAACTGAACACTGATTGAAATTCTGTCTCCGGCGTATCCATAGTGATGATTGTGATCTGGCGGATTTGCTTATGATTTTGAATTTACTTAAGAGCTAAAAATGTATCCTTAAAATGGCAGGATTATGATTTTACGAATGAGCAATTTCATAAATGTGTAGTTAGACATCTGTGGTTTAAAATGAGAAGATATATTAAGTGAAAAAAGAAGGCCCTAATCATTTACAGTATAATACAAGCAGAAAAAAAAAGGAAAATAAATAATTATCTTGGATTTACAGAGAGAGAAAATACATAGAGAGAAGGTTTTCGAAAGATGCTCTGTAATGCAGTTTGTAAAAGGTTTCCAAGCATTTGTGCAATAATGTAAGGCAGCGTCCATACTACGGCAGACCACGCGGACGAGCGAACAGGCGGCTTTAAGGCAGTGTTCGCGTACATGCGGTGTGCGGACGCGTGTACATGGAAGCGGGAGGGGACGCGCGATGCGCGAGAAATCAGTTAAAACTGATTTCTCAACGCGACAGGACGGTCATGTGAGCGGTTCGCCCAATGAGGGCGAACCAGCTCCGTGATGTCACTGAGAACGCCCCCCACGGCCCATGTACTATGGCCAGGGAAAGCATTCGCTTTCCCTCAGCCTCCGTGCGTCTCCACACGGGCTGCGGCACCATGTCCGCAGCCTAAAGGTCTCAGCACAGATAAAGTGAAAGCAATGCAAGAACATTTAATCTGCAAGGCAATTCATGCAAAAGAAGGCATTGACAACAATTCAGTATCATACAATGTTCCTAAAGAGTACATTTAGGTTATTAGCACAGCTCAACCCCGTTATAGCGCGATCCGCTATAACGCGGATTCGATATAACGTAGTTTGAGCGTGGACCCCGAATTAAAAAAATAAATTAGTTTGGTTTTTTTTGCACACTGCACACTGCACACTATACATTCACTGCACACACTCACAGCACACTGCACACTGCACACTGACACACTCAGTCTCACACAGTCAAATACACACACACAGAGACACACTGTCTCTAAGGGAGCTTGCTCTCGCAAGACAGAAGCAGGAAGCAAAGACAGGGAGAAGAGCTGCCAGATGCCGGGTAAGTGCTGTGTGCTATTGCCGCTGCCCCACCGGGTCTGGGAACGCTGGGAGAGTTCTCAGCTTTCCCCCTCCAGCGGACACGGTACCACCACTATAACGGGGTTAAGCTGTATATGAACAATTCACTAAATTAACTATATAGCTGGCCACTTAGGCTACTAAACGCGTAATATTTGTGTTCTGGCCCGTTTGATTCTCCCCGTCATGTGACTTCTGTCACTCCGTGTATATGCCGTTACTAATTACGTTGACCAGACGTCTCAGTTTTTAGTGAGCTGTCCTTGTACCCCCACCCCCCAAAAAAAGTGTGAAAATGTCCCGGTTTAGCTGGGACAGTCCTGGTTATTAGTGCAGTGTCCTACAGGTTTGGGTGGGTAGGAGAGCGGAGGTTGGAGGAGATCAGAGGAGGATGCCGGCGGCACAGCGTGGAGCTGATCAGATAAGAACAGCTGTAGCCGGTAGGAGAGCAGGGTTTTGTTGGCTGCTACAGCTTCTAGGCAATAGGTGGCGCTGCAGAGCACTTCTGCTTAGAGCTGCTCTCTATAGATCTGAGTGGAGGAATATTGAGGATGGAGAGTGAGTGGGGGGGGGGGGGATGAGAGAGGATGGAGAAGGGTTAGGAAAGAGGATGAAGAGGGAGTGGGGGAGAGGATGAGAGGGAATTGGGGGGGAGAGAGGATGAGGTGGGGAAAGAGGATGGAGAGGGAGTGGGGGGAGAGGGTGGATGGAGAGGGAGTAGGGGGAGAGGGTGGATTTAGAGGACGAAGGGAGGAGAGAGGATGAGGAGAGGGAAAAAAAGCAACAAAAAAAGGGGGGGGGGGCTTAGTTTGATTTAATTTGTTTTATAAATATTTTTTAATGTGTCCCGGTTTTTACATTTGAAAATCTGGTCACCCTATAACTAATGTAACTGTCTTCCCTGGTTTCTGAACCTGTTGCCTTGGCGTTTGCTCCACTGTGAGTTGGGCTGCCCCTCCTCCCCCTGCTATTTGGTGCAGCCCCTTCCTTGTTCCTGCTTGCACAGGCAAACACACTTCCTCTTTGAACCCTGCAGCCATTATGAGTAGTCACAACCTCACCCATCCCTTGGTAAAGTCAATGTTATTTACTTGTCCCTATAGTAAGCACTATCCCAATTGCCATCCTAGCCCCCTTTCCTCTCCCTTGTTCCCATCCCACAGTGTTCCCTCTATACCTTTTTTCCCTTTTTATGTCAATGTTGTGTCCAATAAACACTTCAGCAAATAAGAAGCTTCCCCTTGCTTCGTATATGCGATTGAGTTAAGCTGCCTGCCTCTCCTCGCTTGGGACAGAACAATTTGCACATATGGATTTTCAGCTCTTTGGTTGAAAAGTGCGACACCTCCCATCCCTCCACAGTTGCATCGCTAGAGCTGATTTCTAGGAGCTACCGGTTATTTGTATTGCTAGGAGTATTTACCACTGACTTTACGCACTTTTCATGTATGCAAATTAGATAAAATATCACAATCCAGTTATAAACAAAAACAGCCTTCGTGAATATGGCCGCAATTCTAAGAAATATCGCAGCAATCAACTTTTACATAACCCTAACATTTAATACAGCTGTATCCTCTATAGTTAATCTAGGACCACGTATGCTGCGGAACTAATATTTTTGACACTCCTCACATTGCAAGCAACCACACAAAAAAATATCCAGAATACTGCAGAATAAATGTACCATAATAAATGTAAGCAAATACTGTAGGTACGTGATGGAAATTGCCCGATGACATAGCCCACCAAGTTTAGAAATCAGTGGTTGCTAAAGTATTTATACAAACAGGGGGGGGGGGGGGGGAATGAAATATTGGCCACTTTGCTGTATATAAAAACCATAATAAAGCAGTTTCCCAGAAAATACAAACTAAAAAAAACTGGCACAAATCCAACAGAGGGAGTAACATTAAGGCCAAAAATACCTCTGCTGCCAATAATTATTCACATTCTACCAAAGATGATTTTGTGCATACCACAATTACCATGCGTGGAATCCACTCACAAGCAACACCTGACTGCACAAGGAGTCTGCAGGGGTCAGATTCCCAGAGTATTTCCCTGGCACCATGACAATTTTGTATGCATTTCTTTGTTACAAAAATCACGTATTTTTCATTGCTAAAGCCTTGTAGGGCCAATATGTTGACAATAACAAACAAAAGCAGATACTTTTTTTTTTTTTTCATAGTACAGTATATGGGTGAAATGAAAACACACCGGTATCCTTAAATAACCCAGCTTTTGTGTCCTTGTGGTGGTTTGGGATACCAGCAGGAACAGCAGGCGACATTAAAATGTGCAGGCATTGTGCTTAAAAGCCGGAGAGTACTGTATAATCTTTTTAGGCAAGGCAGAAAAAAACGTAATTTGAAAAAAAGTATCGTACAGTATATTTATGTTACAAGAGCAGGAAGCGAAGCAAATGTTTAAACTGATCTCTATTCTGCCTCTGGGGTTTACCATCATATTTCAAGTGCCCCAAAACTCAATGGAAACAAAGGCTTGTTGCGTTCGACATACAGTAATATATTATTCTTTATGTACTATAAATCTACAGGGTATGTTGGTAGTTAGAAGTACATTATATGACTAAGGCTGCGTCCATAGAGGGGGGAGCAGTGCTGAACCGCACTGACGCTGAGGCTCGCCTGCTGAAGTCAGGGCGCGATAGGGAGGCGGGGGGAGTCGGGGCAGTGACGTCGCTGGGCCAATAGCCCGCGACGCACTGACGTCACAGCGCTGACGTCGACGCTGCTGTGCGGTGATTGGAGGTTTTCAGCCGACAGCGCTCTGAAAAACAGCTTTGGCTGTCGGCTGAAAAATCCAACTCCTTAGCACGCCTGCGGACGCTCGCGTGAGCCCCCGCTCAAGGCATCCTCATTGAGGATGCCGGGGCTCAGCGCGGAGCGTCCGCATGGCTGAGCGCTGCCGTTCTATGGACGCAGCCTAAAGCTTGTTATATAGCACGGCCGCATGCTTTGTGTGTGTATGCTGTGAGCTGAGAAGGGGGTGTGTGTGTGTGTGTGTGTGTGTGTGTGTGTGTGTGTGTGTGTGTGTGTGTGTGTGTAATTTATTATTTATTTAAAAAAAACACATTGGTAAAAATAAAATATTTATCAACATTGTGCAGACACACACACACACACACACACACACACACACACGCGTCGGTAGCTGCACGTAATCATTATATTCCCCGTCTTTCCCGCTGTCGGCCGGATGCACGCTCTCTGCCGCGCGTGCAGCCCTTGCGTAGAAGGGCTGACTAACCTCAGCCAATTATAAGTGCTGCACGCACGCACGGCGTAGCGCTCGCGGACACTATACAACAGCCCTAAGAAGTTAACATTCATGATGTACTACTACCGTTTCAATATAAAAATGGAGGGCAATAGGAGGTTAAAATAGAAAAAAAAACAAAGAGAACATATATAAAAATGTTTCTTTCCGCCTGGACAAAGTTGACGAGCCGTGGCAGACATTAAAGTAGAGCGCTCCCTGCAGTGGTACTGCACATTTTGAAGAGTTTTTCCGCTTGCAGCGTTTCTCACTGGGTATCTTTCACTGCTAAATGTTTCTGGGAAATTGATAGAACCAAGTAAATACGATCAAGACTATCCAGGGCCATGACACTTGCTAATTGTAATTTTTTGGTGGAATCAATTATATTGACTGGAGACAGTTGTTTAGACGATCAAAACTTGAATAATTTAATCTCTCACTTGCTTTTGTCAATAAATTACCAAGGCCTCTGAGAAAGGCAATTTCTAAGTAAGTTATGGGGATGAAGCAGAGAAGCAGGTGATGGTTGAACAATATACTGGAGTATGAAAGAAATTAACAGTTTATTATATTATTTTCTCTGATAAGAAATCTTTATTACTCGCAAGATTAACATGCAGTACATTATTCAAAGAGCAGGTATGGCAAAGGCAATGTACATGCCTCCTGCATAGTGTCATCAATGTATCCTAATTACTTTGGGGTCTAAACTGAGGTAGCTTTTTCTTGCTAAATTTAAAATCCAATATGGAAATTGTCACTTAAAAAACACTGAAAGTGAAAATACTAATTAAAACATACAATTATTACTTATTAATACTGCCTAGGGAACACTTGGCTCACTCCTCTCATTGGGCTATGGATCATGGTAAATTCCTAAATACTTGCGTTTTCCTTCATCTTTCCTGTGCTGGATATATAACTATATGGACTATCAGGGTTGCCACCTCTCTGGGTTTGACCCGGAGACTCTGGGAACTTACCTCCGGGTTACGGGGTGCCGTCCTCATTCTCCGGGTGGCGGCGGCGTCTCCGGTATCCTTCCTTAGCCTGCTGCAATTTCCACCTCCAACTGCAGCGAAGATGGCTGTGTCAAGGCAACCGGACGCTATGCGGCGTCAGGTTGCCATGGCAACATGGTGTGTGGCGTCATGACATCACGTCGCGTCTTGTTGCCATGCCAACGCAGCATCATTTGACGCCGCGCAGCCATCTTCACTGCAGTTGGAGGGAGAAATTGTAGCATGCCGGGAGACGCCGCCGCACCACACCAAGTAAGGGATTTCCCCCCCCCCCCCCCCCCTCCGGGTTGGCCTTCAGTAGGCGGTGGCAACACTGAGGACTATAAAAACAACAAGCGTGCATTCAATTTAAAAAAAGGAGTGCAACAAATGACATGTTGTAAAGATGATGCGATTTGCTTCAGCACGTAGTACAAAACCTTAAGTTTGCCACCATTTTCACCAACAAAGCTGTCAGATTTATGCGAGTTTCTTGCATCTGAAGCCAATTGCTTCAGCGTGGGAGTAAATGTCACCTCAGACCCAGAGGATTTAAATGGCGCAATAGGAAAGCAAAACTGACCATTTACAGACAAAGTTTGGTGCATACTGTTATAATAATATACCAAGCAGTGCCTCCCTAAGCTGCTCCAAAACCCGTTTACTGATGCAAGCAGAGCAACATTTTATAGCAAAGGATAATACACTACTTTGAAAAATAATGGACGCGACAGGAAATTGACACAAAGTCAATTCAACAACATAATTCTTCTTTTCTACCCCAAAAATAGTAACCTTTACTGTGTCCTTAGGATGTGCACTGGATGTCACACAAATGTCAGTGCCCGCTGAAATCCCTTCTAACTTTGCTGTATTTCTCATTAGAACAGCCCAGGAAGCCTTTATGCCCGGGTGCACCAAAGGTAACGCAAACTCAACAACATAGTGTCATTGGTTTAGAACGACTCCTGTGATTCAAACTCTATTTTGCATTATAACTATGTGGTACCAACTTGCTAAATTACAAATAGAATTTGGCGTTTCACTGCGGTATAAGCAGCGGTTAGGAGAATGGAATGTTGGGAGTGTCAACGGTTAATTAACGACAGAACATGGACAGGGAGATAAAGACAGGTATGAAGAGTAACCGTTTTCCTAATCTTTGTAGAAGAAGGGAACTCGTACGTCAGAGCAAAGATTAATAACATGATCAAATATCTAAATAAAATAGGTACAGATGAGGAGCATTGTTTTAAGCATTCATTGATCGACTCGCAAAATGAAAAACATTTAGCCTGTGTGAGGATTCACAGGGTGTACCAACACAGACGCTCCTCTGACTTCGCTGGGTGCACCAAAATGGCTGCTGAATCAGGAAGCTAGCCTCCTTCTGGAGCTGGTAATTGGCTGCACCTGCCCCAGCGCCTTAAATAGTCAGTTACTCCTAGCCATTGCCCGGGAAAGGTATTCTAACCCTTGTACTCCCAAATTCCATGCGTTTCATTTGCTATTCCGGTCTCCAGTCCTGTTTGCCGCACCTTGACCTTTGGAACCATGACCCCTACTTCGCTGCCGCACCCTGCCCACGATCCTGGAACTGGACCCGACTGTGCTTGCCTGTCCAGGCTCCAGATCCCAGGTCAAGGGTCGGTTAACATACTCGCTACCTCGGCTCTGTGGGTTCATCTTCTGGACGGCAGTTAGAAAAGTACGCAAACTTAACAGCCTGCCACCAGAAAAAGCGTACACGATGAGATCTTCACAATTAATATGCACAATCATTAACATCAACTGCTGAAAAAGTTCTCCATTCAACCTGCCTATACAACGCTTATTTGCCTCATGAAGAATATAAGTTTGGATAGGCCAAGAAAGAAATCCAACACATTCAGATGCAAAGAAAGGATCTCATTTTCAGCTGGCTGCCTTAGAAATCCTTAATCATCCTAAGGCTGAGTCTATGTCACCGCAGACTGCGCTGAGGCGTCCAAGCGCAGAGCGATCACATTGCCTTAAGGCACTGATCGCGCGTGACAGAAGGGGGCGCGCGTTGCGCGAGCAATCAGTTGAAACTGATTTCTCGGCACGACGGACAATGAGGGCGAACCTGCTCCATGACGTCACTGACACGCCACGTCTAGCATGTCCAAAAAACGCACCTGCTTCACGCGGGTGACGACACGGACGCGCACGCCTCCGCGCGGGCAAACGCTGTATGGACTCAGCCTTATAGTAACTATTACTTATTGCTAGCCTATGATAAATGTATTGTTTTAACTCAGGAACACTCAATTTAATCAGCAACTTATGTTTATCTATTTCAGGGGTCTCCAAACTATGGCCCGGTGCCCATATCAGGACCCCCACAAGATTTTATGCAGCCCGCAGCAACTTGAAATATAAATATAAATATATATATAAAACATAATATTGAGTTAAGTTATGGTGAGTAAAAAAAGTGACAAAAACCCTCATATATATTTATTTATATATATATATTTATATATATATATTTATATATATATATTTATATGTATGTATGTATGTATGTATATATGTATATATATATATATATACAGCTAAACCCCGTTATAACGCGGGTCTCGGGGTCCACCCCGAGACCACCGCGTTACTAACGGGGTCGCGGGAAAAAAAAATGGCCGCCGCTTTAGCGCATATTCATCCCGCGGGACAGGAGATGGGAGCGGGCATGTCCCTCCGCTCCCCGCTTCCCCCTGTCACCGCGGGACAGCCTGCGGGGCAGGAGATGGGAGCGGGGATGTCCCTCCTGTCCCCGCTTCCCCCTGTCACCGCGGGACAGGCCGCGGGGCTGGAGATGGGAGCGGGGATGTCCCTCAGGTCGCCGCTTACCTCAGATCCCTCCACGTGCCCGGAGCTCCCGCTGCCTGCATGGAGGTGGTAGCGGGCGGTTTCTTCTCCCCACCGCTGTCCCCGGTGCTCCCGCTGCCTGCGCGGGAGGAGGGGGGGGAGCGGGTGGTGGTGCTGGTCGCGGCCTTTCCTCTGCTCCGACCCCACCCCCCGTCTGTGTAGAGTGAGAGAGTGTGTGTGTGTATGTATATATGGGAGAGAAAGTGTGTGTGTGTGTATATGGGTGTGTGTATGTGGGTGTGAGTGTGTGTAAGTGTCTGTGAGTGTGTGTAAGTGTCTGTGTGTTTGTTTAAGTGTGTGTAAGTGTGTGTAAGTGTGTGTGAGTGTGTGTGAGTGAGTGTGCGTGAGTGAGTGAGAGCTGCTACTCTCCCCCCCCTCCCCGGACTGCAGGAGGGAGCTGCTACTCTCCCCCCACTCCCTCCACTGGCTGCAGGAGGGACCCGCTACTCTCCCCCCCCTCCCTCCACGGACTCGGGCTGGAGCACTCATACATACACACATACACACACACACACACACACACACACAGGCACTCACGCACTCATACACACACACACGCACGCACTCACACACACACACACACACACAGACAGGCACTCGCACTCACACACACAGACCGCTACCCCCCCCCCCCCCCTCGCCGCAGTACAGGGCCCGCCGTAGCCGCAGCGCAGGGCCCCGCCACCCCCCCACAGCACAATGACTTCCCACCCCCTTAACTTTGTCAAACAAAAGTCACAAGACGTTGTACAGGCAAAATACATCTGTTAAAGTGCAGTTGTCTGTTTATTTCTATATAATAATTGTGTGCAGTGTGCAGTGTGTGTGCAGTGTGTCAGTGTGTGCAGTGTGAGCAATGAGCAGTGTGTGTGCAGTGTGTCAGTGTGTGCAGTGAGCAGTGTGTGTGCTGTGTGTGTGCAGTGTGCAGTGTGTGTGCAGTGTGGCAGTGTGGCAGTGTGAGCAATGAGCAGTGTGCAGTGAGTGTGTGCAGTGAGTGTGTGCAGTGAGTGTGTGCAGTGAGTGTGTGCAGTGAGTGTGTGCAGTGAGTGTGTGCAGTGTGCAAAAAAAAAAATTTTTTTTTTTAAATGGGAGCCACGGGAAAACCGCGTTATAACCGAATCGCGGTATAACGAGGCGCGTTATAACGGGGTTTAGCTATATATATATATATATATATATATATATATATATATATATATATATATATATATATATATATATATATATATATATATATATATATATATATATATATATATATATATATATATATATATATATATATATATATATATATATGCTCATTATATATATTTTTACCAGTGTAAACACGGCATCCTCTCTTTGTAATAGTCACATTTCTCTTTTGTTCTTAATCATATCATGCTGATTACCCCAAAAAGATCCAAATAAAACTTAGTCATTCATTTAGAAAAAAATATATAAATTATAAAAAGATTTTTTTTTATCTTTGGCCCGCGAAAATGTGTAGAATATAAAATGTATCCCTGGTACTGAAAAGTTTAGAGACCACTGATCTATTTGCCAATAATGGTGCCATAAGTCAAACAGTAGACAGTGATAAGCCTTTGAGGACTGGCAAACAGTCCTATTACCAAAAGACATTAGAAAAATATGGTAAGCCTAAATAATCTCTATGGAAATGTTACGTGTAAAATATTATTGAAAAATACTTAAACATCCAAAGTTTTAAAAAAAATATGTAAATCCGCTACATTTAACCTATTATGCCACTGTCCTTAGGTCACTTTTGGCCTGGACAGGACTGGGTTTTTTAGCTGACGTTTCTCAAAACACAAAGAAGCTATGGGAGTGCAACATTGTAGCTGATGGCAATTATGTGATTATATAGTGAAAACACCCACAGGTATAACCCATTAACTCACCAAGTGGCTATAATAGAAGATCCCAAATGAACTAGTTAGAAAGAAAATCCTTCTTTTACCAACAGGTTAAAATTACAACCAAGTGTTCTTAGTTGATTATCAGTAGATATTGTAATCAGCAAGGATGTATATCTCATAGCAAACAAAGAATACTTGTGCTGTATATACAGCTATCATACTCATGTAGGATTCATTGTAATCTGATATCTCTTGCATTGCTAAATCTAATGTGCATCTGTTAACAAATCAGATAGCATTAGAAGGTATTTAAGGCTATGGAGAACCTATCCTAATCATACCCCTGATGAAGCCAACAAGTGAAACGCGTGAGAATTATACTCTTCCTGCTTGGAGGGACGTAACCTGTGCTGTCGCGCTGTTGTGGTCCTTACATTTCCACTGAGATCAGAGCTCCTAGAACCGGAAGGGATGCGGCAGACTCCTAAAATCGGAAGTTACGTCCCGAACCCTGTTCCCCCGCCACAGGGAGGAAACGAGTGGCGGTGAGATGGCTGTAACTCTGAAGAGTATAAACCTCTAAACCAATGCTTTTATTTTGTTTCACATTGTGAGTGCACAATCCGATGTGCTTTACTTTTAGATATAAAATATTTTTAACAGTCTGCACTATATCCTGCTTTTTGTTTCCTTCGAGATATACATCCTTCTGCTGATTACAAGATCTACTGAAAATCAGCTAAGAACACATGGTTTGAATTTTACCCTGTTGGTAACAGAAGGATTTTCTTAACAACCAGTTCATTTGGGATATTATCGAATATCAATTTGGTGGGTTCATGTGTTATACCTGTGGGTGTTTTCACTATACAGCAAGGCCCCGCTTCTCGGCGCCCCGCTGATACGGCGGTACCGAGAAGGGGGCCGCCATTTCTGCGCATGTGAATTACGGGGACTCAGTGATCGTGCATGCGCAGAACGGGCGGTTGCCGAGGGTGCGCATGCGCAGAACGAAGGTTGCGTGCACCGAACGGAGGTTGCGCGTGTGCGTGTGCAGAAGGGTGGAATTGCTGGTTTGCGCATGCGCACACACCAAAAATCACCGGTTCCGTTTCCGACAATTTTCGCTTTGCGGCGGGCCCTTAGAACAGAACCCGCCGCATGCCAGGGGCCCTCCTGTTTAAATCACCATCACATCAATTTTGCACTCCCCTCTTTGTTTGCTGCTATCTTTTACAGGAATTTTGACAGTTCTTGTTTTGGGGGTTTTGAGCTGCAACACACATGTGTGTGTGTGTGTATTTTTTTTTTAACTGACTAATCACATTATAGGAGCACTTTCTTATTTTTTCTTAACAGTTACTCACACCCCAGATTAAGGTTCACTGAAATGCCTGAGAAAACAGTTTTGCAGTAGCAGAACAAACTAATAGGCAAAGCAGCCAGCTTAAATTGATGAGTGGCTTTAAACAATCAATACAAGTTAATAAATTGGAGACTTTTCTCGATATGCTAGTGTTGATTAATTTCAATAGACCCAGAGTTAAGTGATATAATGCTAGAGTCTCGTAGACGTATTTTCTCTGTCAAAACAGAATTGATTGCGCATATTAGTTATTACTTTGTAAACGTCTCTATTCAGCAGTGCCGACGGTTGCGGTGAAAGAATCCAAGGCTATCGTTAATTCTGTACACAGCTTGTGTCCTCTTGCTGTTCAGCTGAATAGGAGCTTTTGGAGGTGACAGACTATCCAATCAGAGAGCTAAAGAAGGCCAGCAAATGCTGAGGACCATCTAATGAGGAAAAGAGGCAGCAAAGGAAAGTACTGTACTTATACCAGCAAAGATACTGTATATGATAAACTAAATTGGAGCAGAGATACTATAGGGAAATTATTATTATTTACAGCAAGGCCCCGCTTCTCTGCGATCCGCTGATACGGCAGCACCGAGAAGGGGGCCGCCATGTCTGCCCAGAGGTCTCGCATGCGCAGAACGGGCTGTTTCCGCCGGCGCGCATGCGCAGAACGTAGGTCGTGCATGCGCACAAGGGGGAAAATGCCGGTTTGCGCATGCGCACACCTGAAAATTACCCTTTACGGCTATTTTCACTATACGGCGCCGTATGCCTGGGGCCCTGCTGTATTTTTAAAAGACAGCTACAGTATATACTTTTATACGTGGAAAGAAAGCAGACACAAAGCAAAGTGTGCCGTGCAATGATTGTAAACAACCGCTATAAAGAAATGAGTAACGCAAAAGAATAGAATTGACAGAAATCAGAATAGCCAGTGTTTCCACACCTGTGAGATTGCGGTTACGTGTTGAGCAGCTTCTGTAGATTATATGTTTCTACGCAAGTTTTTTTAAGGGGTCCGAAGCTATGAAGGGCATGCAGTGAACTCCGAACCAATAATGAGTGGGGGCGGGTAGTCTAATAGTGTGTTTTGTAGCCTGTCCTTAATAAAGAACAGCTCGGAATTGTTGCATTTCCCAATACTGAATTACACTCAAATAATTCATTTATGTACTGTAGGTATACAGTTCAACCCCCTTATAACGCTGTGCTTGGGGTCCAAAGAATCACATCGCGCTATAAGCGGATCGCGTTAGAAATAATGTACCATTGTACAATAAAGTATTTAAGATACCAATAATCGTGTTGTAAAGTATTCATAAGTACGAAAATTGGGAGCCACGCATGCATCGCGTTATAAGCGGATTCACGTTGTAACGGATCGCGTTCTAACAGGGTTGTGCTGTATACTGTATGCACGTAACTATTTTGATCGCTTCCTAGACATGCTCACCTACAGTGGATACAATACCACCATATTTTGGTTATCTTAAACCATTGTTCGGCGCACACTGTAGGTAATCCGTTACGCCATTCAAAGTACTGATTAAAAAAAAAAACAAAACACATTTCACACGTAATTTGAACATTGTCAGTGGTGTATGAGCCACCAATTCAATATCGTGTAGTTTCACAAGTTGTTACTCACATATTTTAGAGGGTTTAAACATTTTTTTTTAATTTTCGGACATCGGGAATGACTACACATCTGGCTCCATTTCTGTTTGGTTGAAGGTCACTGACATGGGTTATAAAATGTTGTACATTTCACTGTATGCATCTTGATAAAAATCCCATTGAAGACCGAAACAATGATCACACTAAAATAAATAAACATTCTCATCGCTGTTTAAAATTGAGCGTGCTGGACTTCTGATATATCTATATATCTATCATCAGATACATATATACTGTATGTGAAGATAATTAAACAGGAAAAAGAAGCAAATAGTTATGACATCACACGGATGAAGAAATCGAAAATGACAGTGAGTCGGACATATTGCAAGAAGAAATTCCCATAACTGGACCAAGATGGTCCTCAATTGGATTCTAAGAGATATCAAAAAGACCAAGACCACCACCAAAAGTGAGATGGGAGGATGAAATCAGACAATTTGATGGAGTAACATGGAGACTTGCAAAAAGCAATATCTGTAAGATCTTTGCGGAGGCCTTCATCCAGCAGTGGATCGACAAGGACTGAAGAACGCAACGATGATTAAATATATATTTGTAGGAGCACACACATTATGTAAACTCCTAGTGACTCAAATCAGTCATGTTGTCTAAAAGCATTGTATTATGTACTGACTTCAATGAGTAGGACTCCAGACTCTACTGAACTGAGACTGCTGAAAATGTGTGAGCCTTAGCAGGTCTGCACACATATACTTACATATATATGCACAATTTAGTCCAAAAATAAAAGTTAAAACAAAATTATTTAGAGATCTTGATATTCTTTTGAGTAAGAAGGCAGACATTTTTTTTTATTTGTAATCCCTTATGAAACATGAAAGCTCAACAAAGCAGAGAACCCATTCGTCTCTCCCCCCCCCCCCCCCCTCCAGCTTCTAATTAAGAATTAAGAAGAAATGCTAATGTTTCAGTGTTTACCACGGTGGTCGTTAAGAGTAGAAATAGCAGTCTCATAAGTTGTATTTCTTTAGGGATTGAGCCAATTACTTTCTGAAAGGTTGGCATGAACAATAGTGATTCGTCAAAGTATGGTGGTGGACCTACACCCAATAACCAAACCCCCAATAGAGCCATCAGAGAACACGGTGCTATGTACAGTATGTGTCCATATTTAGCAATGTTTTAAGATTTATGACTCCTTGTTGGTTTCTTGAATTGTTCAAATCTACAGTTTAAAATATTGCCATTAAAAAAAAAACAATTAAAATGATGCAGGCACCAAATTGTAGTCATAATTGCACGAATGTTTGGACTTGAGTTACAAAATGTAACAAGGTTTTATATTGCAACAGGGCCTGAAATAGCAGTTACCATCTGACAATGTCAGGACAATTATGGTCACTTGCAGGCTAAGCCAACTTGCTACCTCCTAGTGACAGAAGTGGCCACTCAATGACTCCGGAGCCACGGCTGAAAAAGCATAAAGGCACGGCTCCGAAAACTGTTCCAGCCACACCATCGCTGCTGGAGGGTGCGTGCTCCCGGATCAGCGCACCCCCCCCCCCCCCCGCTGTGTTAATCCTCTGGCGCTGCTACTCATTCTGCGACTTGAAACGCCTTTGCTTTTATGGCCTTTTCAATTCTTATAAGGAAAACTGGGTCCTTGACTAGACACTCCACTCAGGTTGTTCTGCAGGGAAATGCGTTTGGGCCCTCTCAGCAGCTCGAGAACCCCTCTCTCTCAAACTCCTTCCTCTCTCTCTACACCCCCTTCCCTCTCTCTTACACACCCTCCCTTACTCGCTCTCCTCTCTCTCTTTCACTCTGCCCTCCCCCTTCAACAGGAGCCCTACCTGTTGGTGGAGTGGTGCGCACCCACGATACCGATGGAAGAGGGCCGGCCAACGTCTGCTATCAGCAAAGTTTGGGGCAGATGTTCCTGCTCTATACCCCCTCATCGGCAGCCCTGACCTTAAAGTGGGGTGAACATTTAAATGGCTAAATTTCCTCAATAATGTAGCTTCATTATAAAAAAAGTTTCAATATTTTATTGGATGAGCGAGCGCAGTGAAAACGTCAACTAGACTTTTTCTTACTTCTTTGTTAGTTTGCTCTCTCCACACGCTTTCCCCAATTCTGATGAAATTTGGAGGGTACCTTTCTGCCATACTAACTTAGCTCTGCCAGAAGCAATAACCCCCATCTTGGAATTTGTTTTTAGTGTTTTAAGTGATAAAAAAAAACTCCCATAAATGGTACATCTCAACCGGACTCTTGATAAGAAACATTAAACGTATTATTTAGTAACATGTCTTACATTTTCAGACAATTTGCTTGAACCGTTTCAGACAATATTTTAAATGAAAACAAAATTTTTAACCACGGAAACCAACAACACTATACTTTCTTATAGGTACATCAATGCACATGTAGTAGTAGTAGTAGTAGTTTTTGGGATATGTAAATAATTATACATTATCTATTTCGGCCATTTTAATTCCCCGTTTATTATCACCAATACATTTTTGGAGATTATGTTCATGATCTGTCTATACTAGTTGATCTATATTCAAAAGAGAACAGTTGGCACTCCAATAGAAACAATATGGTCCGGTGCTTGCTCCATACGCATAATACAGACAATACCGTGATCCCCACCAGAGTATATATCACAAAGCAGCACTCAGAAGTTGACATACCAAAAAAAAGTGTATTTAAAACACAAACAAGCTCCAACATTTCCCAGCAAGAGCTAGATGGTTAGCTAGCGAGCGAGCGAGCGAGATAGATAGATAGATAGATAGGACTGCCCATGTTTTGTGGGGTAAAGTTGTGATCTAAGATTTCTGATGTAGTTACAGTATTTTTATGTAACAGCTGTTTAATTATTAGTAACATATGCCCAGTTTAAATGAACAATTAGGCCAATTATTAGGACTATAAAAGATAGATCCTGGTGATCATATCATTCTCCCTAATGAAGTGACTGTCATTAAACGCGTATGATTGAACTTTGCAAGTTGCATATCCAGTAAAGCGGAGACTCAAACAGCCCAGTAATCACACATGCCAATTGGAAATCCAGCATGTCTGCTACAGGAAATACCAAAGTAATAGCAGTTAGGAGTAAAAAGGGGCTGGGAGAGCCGTGAGGAGCTCCATTGCCCTTATCCCAACTCAATTTTCAGTGCCTAGCACTCTGGCTACTCAACACTGAACATGCAACACTGCCATAACCCCTCTGCTATTTATTTTCGCTCTAAACTCACTTCTTTTCAAACTACACTTTTCTTTCTATAAGCCTTATGTCACTACCTCATTCATATTTTCCATCTCTCCTTCCTTCTGAACTTCTCAGTTCACAGGAACTTCTTTCCTATGTGCGCCCTTTGACCCCACTCAGCTATAACCCTGCTCTAAAATGCACCCCTACAAATCCAGCCATACAATTTCTTCCCTTGCTTCTCCCAATCCTGGTCCCGGTCTCATTTCCAAGTGCTCTGGACCTCACCTTTCACATGCAACTTCACCTCCTTGTGGAGTAAACCCCTCTAACCACATACCCATCCCCTGTCAACCAACTCCTCTCTCCTGTGCCCTTTGAAATGCACGCTCCATTTCTAACAAGTTAATCTCTGTGCATGACTTATTTTCTCTCAGTCACTGCTCCTCTTTGCTATTACTGAGACTTGGCTCACTCAGTCTGACTACATTAGAAGCGGCCTTCTCTTATAGTGGCCTGTCTTTCTCCCACACTGCTTACCCTGATGGCAGGTGTTGAGGCGTGGGGCTCTTCCTGTCCTATATCTGCCATTACAGAACCCTTCCAATTCCTTGTGCTTCCACTTTCTCTGTAACCTCTTCTTTTAGCCTTCAACAGTGGACTGCAGCCAGCACCAACAAGGATAGCCAGAACCCACAAGGATGGCCAGTACCTGGAACTGGTTATAACTAAAAACTTTCCACTTTCTGACTTCTCCATTTCCCCCTTTCCTCTCTGACCATCATGTCTCGTTTTCTCTCACACTTTTCCCTCCACCTGCATCTACCCAATGCTTCTGCAAAAACCATTAACCTACCAGCCCATTCCATTAACCTACCAGCTCTTGACTCCACTTTACGCTCCTCCCTTTCCTCTCTCAGCCCTGCTACAGACTGACAAACTGATCAGAAGCTGCAACTGTGCCATATCCTCCTCTCGATCTACATGCCCTCTTTGTCACGCTGTCTCCCTTCTAACCCCAGACCCTGGCTAAACTGCCACACACGCATACTCCGCTCCTGCACTTGTTCCTCTGAACACCTCTGGATGAAATCTCATACTCCTCGCAGACTTCCTTCACTAGAAATGTATCCCATTTCAATTCTGCCCTCTCCCAGGCTAAACAAACCTACGTTTCATCACTAATCAACAATCACAAGTCTAACACACACAGACCACTATCTGTTACCGGTCTTTCTTCCTCTAATTCACCTCAGGATTTCTCTGACTATTTCAAGACAAAGGTGGATTCTATTCGGCAAGACATCCCCTCTGTATCCACCTCACATTCTACACCTCTTCCTAACTCTGCTCCTGTCTTCAACTCCTTTTCCTCTGTCAAAGAGGAAGTTGTGTTGCTACTGATCTCTTCTCCCTCTATCACCTGCCCTCTCGACCCCATTCCCACCCATCTCCTAAAACCTACTCCTGCTGCTCGAATCCCTACGCTCACACATTTTTAACGCCTCCCTCTATTCTGGTACACTTCACTCCTTCAAAACGTGCAACAGTTACACCATTACTCAAAAACAGCAAGCTTGACTCTACCTGTCCCTCTATTTATCGCCCTGTCTCCCTCCTGCCTTTTGCCTCGAAACTGCTTGAACACCTTGTGTTCTCTCGCTTGCTCCATTTTCTCATCACCAACTCTCTCCTAGACCCTCTACAATCTGGCTTCCGGACTGCTCACTAAACTGAACCAGCCCTCACCAAAATAACCTCCATGCTGCAAAAGACAAAAGGTCAGTACACTTTGCTCATATTACGCAACCTCTCTGCAGACTTTGATACTGTGGGCCACCCTCTTCTTCACATTCTCCATACTCTTGGTATCCATAACAGAGTATCCCTGTATTTCCTCTTACCTCTCCCATCATACTTTGTGTCTCATTTTCGAACACCTCTTCCTCCTTTCTTGATCTCTCTGTGGGTGTACCCCAGGCCTCTGTTCTGGGACCTCTTCTCTTAACATACACACTCTAGGTCAGGGATGCGCAAACTATTGGAGTTGCGCCCCCACCCCTGCTTGGTCCTCCCAGTGCTTATGCCCCTTTACCTCGTTTTGCGGCATCAAATGATGCCGCTGGGTAATGTGACATCACGCCGTGACCTGTCACACCAGGCATCTGAAAGCCGGTAAGTTAGCCTTGGAAAATCTGGGGCTATCACCAACAAGATCCAGGTACAAGCTGGGTACATGCTGCAAACATTTCAGTGACATTTCTGCAGAGACTAATGACCCATCGGATTAACACAACAGGGGTCAGTTTGAATGGGACTGCCAGGGACCCCCCGCTGTTAATCCGATGGGCCATTAGTCTGTCTGCAGAAATGTTGCAGCATGTGCCCAGCATGTACCTGGGTCTTGTTGGCGATAGCCCCAGATTTGTTTTAGAATATTCGTCGGCACTACAGTAGGTCTTTTTTCAACCTCATCTACTATGTAACATAAGAAAATACAAAGACTATAGCTAATCAGGACTCTGTTCATCTCTGCTTTTTATTTATGATTGAACAATTCTTGAATTTTCTTTAATTAAAATGCGATATTTTTATTACAATACAAATTAGAAATAAACCTGGCGCATATAAGTGATACACAATGTGAATGAATAAATGTCCATAAAGGATATATAAGTGGATGGAGTGAAAAAAGGGTCTTTCCTTTGATATCCATCCTGACCAGGGACATCACGTGGGGTTCGTGTTACCCTGAAAAGATTGGATTCGGAAGGCTTACTACACAGTTTCTCTCCACTGCATGCTGTCTTCCTACTTCTAGTAAGTAGGCATTCTTTTGGGCATTTGTACAGGAGGGCTTCATTACTTAAAACGTCACTGCGCAATGCTGTGTCCCTGTTTTATGTCTTACTGAACAGGACAGCAGCTGCTGTAAGGAGGAACTTTACATCGTGCATTGGGGACTGAGTCTATTTCCACTTCATCATCATTTAGAAGATAAGACTTTTTTCACTCCACCCACTTATATATCCTTTATGGACATTTATTCATTCACATTGTGTATCACTTATATGCGCCAGGTTTATTTCTAATTTGTATGGTAACTTTGTTTTTGGGGAATGCTTGAGATAGTCCCCTTAGTAGAACACCCGGCAGCTTCTTTCATCACTTGTCATCACCAATTGTGCACTGCACTGTTTCACACAGGTTGAGCGCTAATTATAGTATCACTTGTTTTTGCGTGATACTTTTATTATTTTAAGTTCATGCACTTTATCACACAATTAATATAACTTGTGACTTGTATATAATTTTTTTTATATTTGTGCAATACACATCTGTGTATAAAAGTATCATTAAAAACTAATAATTTGTTGATTAGGATACACTTATTTCTCCACTTCACAAACTGCAAATTTACTTGGACATCAAGGTGGCAGCGATAATTATTAACTGTGCAATAGGTTTTTGATTGGTTTCTTACAGTATCCACAATGTCAATATAACGGTTCATACATCATGGCCTACTTGAGAATAATACGCGTGTTTTTTGTTCATCAACTTTCGCATAATTTGTTGCGAATGAGATTGTTACATGGAAATGTTTTGCACTTTGTGATATTTTACACTATTAACCGGATTTCTTTTATTTTTTGATATTCAGCGTTTACAGTTTTGTTTGACTTTAAGCCAGTGCTTGATCGTTGTGACAGACAATAGCCGGCCTTTCTGCACACCTTTGTTGCCGTTTCCTCGACTCTCAGTTGGAACTATGCTTATTTATTGGTTCGTATAATAAACACACAATATTAAATTGCAGAGACATTACCGTTTTTAATTTAAGTTTGAGAATTGTAAGGAATCGGGGAACACGTCCTTTGCGACGTGTTCACTCCTTACCGGTCATCTCTCAGACCGCCGCTCTGGCACCAGCGTGTGTGCGCAACCCCGCTTTGCTTACAGAGCGCGCCCGTACGCGCGGCTCTTCTAGGATACCACAGAGCTTAGCTCCGCCCCCTTGGACACGCGCGCTCCACAGCTGTGTGGCAAGTACTCGTTTAGCCCACTTGTCTCCTGCAGCCAATCCTTGCCTCCGCGCCTCCTCCTTTGCTACTGGTTCCTGTGTGCTACATAAACCCTGCAGTTCCTCTCATACCTTGCTGAGCATAACTTGTTGTAGCCTTGAGCGCCTGCGTCCGTTGTGGCTGGCTCCTTGTCCTGTATTCTTTCGCAGTTTAACTCTTCGTGTACCGACCCTGCTTGACTTTGGAACCCCTCTGGATATTGAGCCCGGCTTACCCTCGACTCTGCGGATATCTCCAACCCAGACCACGGCTAACGGACTTGACTAATCTGACCTCTCCATTCCAAGACCCTGGCAAGTATCAACGAACCCACTCTCTCCAACCCAGACCCGGCTACGTTTGACAATCCGCGTGCCAGGCGCGCTTCCGCTGCTGTGGGTGCATGGTTTACCACTTCTCCACCTCAGTACTGGGGTCCTGTCTTCCTCGTGGGCAGCGCAAGCGTTACAAGAATATGAAGATAATTTGATGACAAAATCCACACATTTTTGGCGTTTCAAATTTCGGTTTGCTTCTGTTTCTTTCCGTGTTATGAATCTTTGTCCTATATGGTTGACTATATCATTTGATTTCTTGCTAGACTGGGTTTAGATTATCTCCCAACGTAAGGGGAGCGGTGCTAGATACCATATAAAAGAAAAAAATATTGCAATATTGTATGTAATAAATGTAAACAGGTGAAAAACATCCCAGAATGACTACTCATAATGAAGCAGATAAATCAAACAGTATCCCAAGTCAGTGGCAATGCGGTCTCTGCTTTGGATGGACAACCTGACATTCATCCATAGCAGAGACAGCATTGCCACCGATTTGGGATACTGTTTGATTTATCTGCTCCATTCTGAGTAGTCATTCTGAGTAGTCATTCTGGGATTCCCCCCCCCCCCCCGTTTACATATATTAGTGATTTTCTTTTATATGGTATCTAGCACCGCTGCCCTTACGTTGGGAGATAGTCGTTTGGCAAGACCTTTTTGGAACAGTTTTTAAGTGTTGAGTGGAGGTTTTACTTTTGTTTTTATATACTTATATTATCAACTTTTCACTGCGTTATACTGTAGGTATGAATCACGGTATATTAGATGATATGCTATCGCTTTCACTGGGATATTATGAGAGAGTGTTAGAGGGCCATCAACGGTTTTGTTCTTCTATTAGATTGGGTTTAGAATCCGGCTTGTGATGTTTCGGATAGAAAACAGAACACTCACGGGCACACAATAAAAGAAGTGTTTACTCACTCATCCCACAACGTGATATCAAATATAGTGTTTTCCTTGTATTAAGGAAAATTAACATACAGAGCTGCAGACAAATATATTTTGTAAAACACGTTTTTGCCAGGTTTTCCAAATGAATTGACATTTTCAGAATAGCACTACATAACATACAGTAAAGGCTGCACACCTACAATTTGAATAATTAAAAGCAAATTACAACTAAAACGAGGCAGTAGGGAGTTTGCTTATACATTTTGAAAGTTTCTGTCATAACATCATCTGCCACAGTTTTACCGTGGGCTTGGTGCCAGTGCTAAAGTTAGATGCTTAATCACATAGAACATAAATATATCCGCTGATAGTGAGTGAGATTCTTAAAGTGTAATACAGGCACACCCCGCATTAACGTACACAATGGGACCGGAGCATGTATGTAAAGCGAAAATGTACTTAAAGTGAAGCATTACCTTTTTTCCCCTTATCGATGCATGTACTGTACTGCAAACATCATATACATGCATAACTGATGTAAATAATGCATTTGTAACAGGCTCTATAGTCTCCCCGCTTGCACACAGCTTCGGTACAGGCAGGGAGCCGGTATTGCTGTTCAGGACGTGCTGACAGGCCCATGCACGAGCTGCCGTTTGCCTATTAGGCAATATGTCCTTACTCGCGAGTGTACTTAAAGTGAGTGTCCTTAAACCGGGGTATCCCTGTATGCTGAAAGTTTAAAATACGGTTCAGAAGCAGCACAGAAAAACGGGTGCATGCTTATACTGCATATCTGACACTTCAAGTGAGTATCGTTCTTCGTGCTTGAAATTGACCATGGTTATTCTTTTTGGGCCTTAGCTAGAGTATAATTCAAAGATACAAAAAGATGATGCTGATGAACATTTATCTACAGTTTGGCCTGAATCCTCACTGCAGAGTCCAGTGTCCCTTGCATCTCTACAAAGTTCTAAAAGCCACATTGATCTTTGAGAAGAGTAGATTTGTTGAAGGCCTTTATGCCATTTAATAGACCAAAAAGAGTTCTTCATGGAAGTGTAACCCCCTTTCTAAAGGGTTACTAGAAGGTTGGAGTGTCAGGCCCCACCCTGTGTTGCCATGGGATCATGATATCATGGAGAGTAGATTAGAGAATGGGAAGGTTTGAGAAGGTTAGGTTCCTGGAGGCCAAGAGAAGAGGAGCATCAGGGAGAGAGTAGAGAAATATTTCTTATAAAGTAATAGCACAGACCAGGGTCCCCCTCCCCTCCTGTTTATTATGTTGTAGATAGTGACAGTACCCTTTAAGTTAGGATCACCAAAAGAAGGAATGGGACTCGGAATATTTAAGGATAAGGAATACGGCATGCCATATAGGGCCTCAGTCAGTAAAGAGGGCTCCCGGGTGTCAGCAGATCAGCTCTAACCCTAGATCTATCCTAGATCTAGATCTGTCTTGATGGAAGCGGTAGTTCTCAAAGAGACCAAAGATTGAGTCACGCAAGAAAGACCCACCAGGATTTCAGTAGGGGCCTCGTAAATTGGATTAATACAGATTATGACCCCGAAGCAAGAAGGGGGGCTGGGTCCCACACCTATGTAGAGCAGCTAAGTAAATGTACCTCAATTCGAGTGTCGAGTGGGCACTGATGGAAGAACCGTATTCATGTATGTCTGATAAAATACACTGCAACGTTGTCAGTATGTGTACCTGTATAAGCAGTCCCTCTGCTTGGGGACATGAATAAATGACAGTTGAACTACAAAAGTTCCTGGCGCCCATTTTTATACATCCTTGGTACCACATCGCCCAGCCACCTGAATCCAGCACCCTGAGTCAAGGTAATCCAGTAGTCACAACGATGTGATCTCCCGAGGAGCCGGGCAGGGAGGGTTACCGAAGTACTGCAAAAGCAGGTGCAAGGCTTTGAAATCTGTGTGTCAAGAAATAGAGACCTGCCAGCAATTGTTTATAGGAAAAGTAATTTACAGTCAGGGAACTTATAAAGCACGCAGCTACAGTAGCAGACTTGGTCAAAAATGAAAGATGGGTAACTTCTTTACAACAAATAAAGATGCCCCTTGCGAGCATATTCACGTCTCATACAGGTCTGTGCCCCTGCCTTTCCTCATTACCTTTTAGCATACAATTCTCCCACTGCAGCCAGGGATTCTGGGTAATGCCATGCCAATGAGCACACAGTGACTGTCACTTTTTCTCAAATTTAGGATCAAAATCCAAACACAAGTAATGTGACGCAATATAAAAGATACTCAGATTTTCACATATTGTAAGTGATCAGGACCAAGTGAACAAAACAGTTCATAGGTTACCACACTAACTCTCCCATTTTAGGCGGTATCCCTGGGGTGCGCAAACTGGGGGGGTTCTACATTTTCTGCGGGGGGAGCGCTTACAGAGGCCCCGCGCTCTTCCCCACAACATTTAAATAAAATGCTGGGGGAGAGCGCGCAAAGCCTCTGTATGGCTCTTACCTTCTCTCCGGCGACGCAACCAATGCCGGAGAAAATGTAAGAGGGGGCGCGAGCAGCATGGGGGGGGGGGGGGGATGGGAAAAGCAGGCAGCAGGGCGCTAAGAAAAAATAAAAAGTTTGTGCACCTTTGAGTTAGACTAACCTTAGACTAGATCTTGTAGCTGAAAATAATGTTTCTGCCGGTTTCCCTGAAAATGAAAACTTTAGCCCAAGTCAATGGAATTTTTAGAAAATCTGAACTTTCATCTTAAATCTCAGCTGTAAGAAGCCTTCAGATGTTAGTGAGCATGAAAATCACAATGGTGGCCTTTTAGAAAAGCATTTAAAAACTGTAAATATTTATCCAAGAGAGAAAATCGAATAAACGTTTCACATTTCTGATAGGGGTAAAATTACAGAAATTTATATGTCTATATATTCTGGACCAGTCAAATACGACAGGCCCTATGTTTGGTGAATTAGTTTACCCACTGAGAAGTGCTGATAATTGAATTCTACTGCTTTGTTTATTTAAGATATTTTCATTAATCAGTGTAAAGATCTTAGCACCAACCAGTTATTAATAATTCAAACAATTAATTCCTGGTTCCAAACGTCTTAGCAGATCAGACAAACAGGACAGTGTTAGACCTTGTATTTCATTCAAGGGTTTCCTTCAGGATTTTAAAAGTTAAAAATATACTGTACTAATTCAACCAGCTTCAGTACGACTAAAATTGCTGCTGCCAAAATTATAGAGCTGAAGTTGTCTTGGGGAGTTACAGCAAACCAATTGTCTTTGCTCCCGAGGCCTCAGAACTGAAGGATTATCACAGTGCGGCATCCCGACCCGATGCATGGAACCCCCCCGCAGCGCAACTACGGTTTCCAGCACCGCGGACTTTCACTTTTGTGGCCACACTACCGGAGACCATGTCTAGTTTAATCTGTATACTATATAACCAGGCCGTTCCCCTCTCCATGCCCCCCCCCTCTTACCTCGGTTCCGGCATCATTTGACGCCACATTGCCATGGTGGCGCATCTAAGAAGCCGCCGGAGCCAAGGTAAGTGAGGTTTACAGAGGCCTTTGCCACTTCCCTGGCACTTAATTTAAGCGCGTCAGTCTCGCGTGCCCCCCGTTTGCGAACCGCTGCTATATACAAAACAGAGTGTAGACCTGGGTACTACGGCATGGTAAATTCCCATCTGAGTCAATGGGAGTTTTGTGCAATTGTGCCTGATTGGTTATATACTGTATTAAACTGTGATGGTGCCAGACAACAAATAAGGAGACTTGTGCCATGGGGCACAGTGTTCTTTTTATTTATTCATCAGCAACTACTATAGCCAACTGAAAGGTGCAGCCAGTCCTAAGACCAAAGTGAACCAATGACCATTCCATTTTTAATAGGTTCAATGATAGCATTATCTTTTATTAAACGAACGTACAGTTTGTTCTACCAATAAAAATCTCAAAGAAAATACAAGATGCCTGGTAAGTTGACACTAATGTCCCTGTACACGATGCGGTTAAAGCTGCTTCTCAGTGCTGGAGAAGATTGGAGTTCCATTAATTGTAATGGAGGTAAACTCCTCTCTTGCACCAGGAAGTGCCTTCACACCATAATGAATAAGGGAAAGAGTGCCAATTTGACTCTGCTTCCAAAGTATCAAAGCGATTTATGTCAAGTTTGCACAAGCATCTTATGTTTAGTACAACTAGAAGCAGCGCATCAAACATGTATTTATATCTAAAGTAGTAACTTTTCTGCATTGACAGTACACAAAGTCTGACCTGGGCCCCAGGCTGTTCAGCAGAGGTAGGGGGGGCAGGTTCTGAAGGTCACTTGGGAGGGAGCCTAAAGTATCTTGAGCGGCTGGGGGAAGGAAGGAGAGGCTTAGCAGTGGCTAAAAACTTACTGTAGGCCCGACTTGCAGGATTTTGAAAGCCGTGAACACTAATTTAATCTATGAAGAATTGATGTTGGCACATTTAAAGGTGTTACAGCCAACAAATAATCTACACTTAATACAGTGCAGCAAAACTAACCTTTCTTTGCCTTTCTACATAGAATTGTACGTAATTTGTGTAATACCCCACAGTGTTGGTACAAGTGACTCAAACTGAACTCGCCGTTTAGTAATCAAAATCAATATGACAATCCCTTTCTGTTTTCCATGTAGGAATCGTATACAACTCATCTAAAATAAAGAGATGTAAAATATAATCTGTCTTGTAATGAATAATCATACAATCCATGAGTTGGTAGAATATACCGGCTCATGGATTGTACACTATGGTCATTCATTACTA
Organism: Ascaphus truei; assembly: GCF_040206685.1. Taxonomy (NCBI): domain Eukaryota; kingdom Metazoa; phylum Chordata; class Amphibia; order Anura; family Ascaphidae; genus Ascaphus; species Ascaphus truei. The sequence goes on from NC_134500.1 coordinate 25,806,259, forward strand.
GACCGGGTAGATGGTTGGTCACGGCACTCGGAGAAATCCTTAATCATTCTTGAAATATTAGACACCTTAGGACCCAAGTGTCATACAAAATGACTTAAAACTAATGATTTAGCGAATCATACTGTACAATACCAAACAATGTATTTCTTACCTGCCATCATCTTTTGCGCTTCATATGGTTCCATGTACCCATCATTTTCAGTCTCTTTCTCCGATACGGTCTGGCTGCCAGATACCTGCTTAGCATCGAACGGGTCCGCATAATCTTCAAGAATGACGACCTGAAGAAGGAAAAAAATGAAATATCAATGAAGAATACTAAAAACGAAATATTTGTTTAGTAAGCGAATGTTGGTAACCAAACGATACATACAGTATGCACGGGGCTATTTTGTCAGAGAACTCGGGAACAGAGTTCTAGCATTTTCTTTAAGCCATTAATAAGAAACGTGCAATTATCTACCACATTTCTTCATTTACTAGCTGGAATATTTAGTGTATATTTTTCCTGTGTGTAGGATACAAAAACACCACATTATAAAGGATATATAGATATACAGATGCAGCGGCAGTTATTCGAACATATCACACGTTGTATACCTCGGAATACCCACGTCATGGCGCGTCATTACCGTGTGTTGTATACCTCGGAATACCCACGTCATGACGCGTCATTACCGCGTGTTGTATAGCTTGGAATACCACGTCATGACGCGTCATTACCGCGTGTTGACTCGTGTTTTATCGAGAGCAGAAAATGGCATTTTAGTGTTCTGGTTTTTAAACACCTGCAAATTGGCACAGTACTGTACTGTACACATTACAATTCATTCATTTCTACCACGGAAACGCGAAGAATTGCACCCAAAAAAAACGGGATCCATGAAATTCAAGCAAATCAACCGCGTGATTGGCCGCGTGGAGTACAGCAGCGCACACGAAAACTGCTCCGTGATATGTTCAAATAACGGCCACTGCATCTGTACAGCTATAGCGTGCGTGTTCATATCCACAAACACACATAATATTAGTGAGTATAGATTTAACACAAGTAAGCCCGGGGCAACTTGTGTTTACATCACTCAAAACTTGAAATGTTTCTGCTTACATCTCGCAAATTAAGAAATCAAAAAATATTATTTTGTGAATACTTGTTGGCCTGGATCTAGGAAAATATTATTTCCAGGCCATTTTATCCAGCTTTAGAAGTGATTCTGCGTTTATGTATATAATGCAATTACATACAGTATAATGTAATTTCCATTTTGGAACATGGAAGCCACAACAGAAAAACATCTCTCGGAGAACGTACTTCCCATGGTTGCTTTTGAATTAGTATTGGCCACATCTAATCTTCTGAAAGCTGAACATTGTTCAGTAATGAAGACCTTTATCAGACTAAAAAATAGCTACTGTAGAATAAAGGGACAAGCCACTGCTAACATCGCTAAAGCACACAAAGGTCTTTATCAGCTTGATAAAAACACAACCTAGACGTTACACAGACATGCTGCTAGTAATAACTTGCTTGTTTTTGTTCACCACACTGAGATGTGTTGTCATTAAACAGTGATTGTGCCAATTTGGGCACGATCACACGGACACACCGGTCAATGGAAGTTTCCATGCAATAGTGGCCCTATCACAGTTTAATGAATAAACTCCTATGTCTCAAATTTCCAACCTGGGAATTAAAGATGAAAACAAACCCCCTTTGCTGCCGCTATCCAAGTACATAACTCCAAGAGCTTCATAGATACTGTGTCATTTTATCCCAACACTTGCATTATACATAGGGTGACCACCCGTCCCCCTTTTGCCGGTACAGTCCCGGTTTTTCGGGAGCTGTACCGTTTTTCTGTGCGTACCGGTAATGTCCCGGATTTTCCTCATGTGTCCCCGTTTTTTTGTCGCCGGCGGTTCGTTGTGCGCGGTGCGCGAGTCTGCGGCGGCGCGGAGGAGGAGACTGCAGCAGCCCGGCTGGTAAGTTTTTTTTTTTTTTTTTACTGCCAGGGGTTGGGCTTGTGTTACGGGTCTTGCTGATTGGATGCGGCCCTTCATTGTACAATGTCCCGCCCCCCTCAGCATTAAGCCCCGCCCCCGGCATCATCCTTCACCAAGGCCCGGTATTGGTATAGTATGTGTGAATGGAAGGAAGGGTGCCGTGGGGGGGGGGGAGAGGCAGCGTGCCTGGGAGTGGGGGGAGAGAGGCAGCGTGCCTGGGAGGGGGGGGAGAGAGGCAGCGTGCCTGGGAGGGGGGGAGAGAGGCAGCATGCCTGGGGGGGGGGGGGGAGAGGCAGCGTGCCTGGGGGTGGGGGGGGGGAGAGGCAGCGTGCCTGGGGGTGGGGGGGGGGGAGAGGCAGCGTGCCTGGGGGTGGGGGGGGGAGAGACAATAACAGTGCAGGAGATTGGATGTTTCCTGCAGGGGGAGGCAATTTACGTATTGAATCTGCAGCAGGACCGCAGGGGATTGGATGATGCCAGAGGTGAGGTGGGAGGGGAGGAGTGAAGTGATGTCAGTGATGTCAGTGTCGTGACATTCACTGCCATGCGGAGTATCAGAGAGGAACAAGTGTCAGAGAGCTGCTGCACATTTGCTTTGGCCTTTGTCTGACTGTGTCTCAAAATCCACCTCCTAGGAGCAGAGCTGAGCTAATAATTACTGTAAGTAGTAGCAACATATATTTTTAATATAAATACAACCCTATTTGTTATTTCCCCTATTTATTTTGCAAATTGTAGTACACAAGGTCAGGTCAGAATGTTCAATTTAAAAAAAAGTCTTAATTGTACTTAATGCCTTCATTTTTTATTTAATGTCAATTCATTGTTTATTTCATTTTAATTAATGTCAATTATTTAATTTTAATGGTAATTTTTTATTAATTGAAATTCTTTAATTTTAATGTCTTCATTATTTAAGTAATTTTAATTAATGTTAATTTTTTATTAAGTCCAGTAGAGATTAGAAAGTAGATTTCAGGCTGCGAAGTAAAGTGGTATGTTTTATTCATTTCTGATACTGAAATCCCTTTTTACTTAATAGAATTTATGTTGAAGTTAAACTGTAAAAAAGACATTATGATTTTTTTTTCTTATGCTGCTGTCTAGATATACAGTATAACTATATTGCATTAAAATGCTGATTTCCAATTACATTTTTTGCACCCTTTTTCTTGCAGCGTGGGCACTCACAACGGACGTTGTGGTGTCGGCCACGAGGCAGACTTTTCACAGACTACCAGTCCTCACAGACCTTGGGTAAGTACAGAATATAAAAATAATTTTAAAAAAATGTTGTTTTTGAAAAAAAAAAAACTGTTTTACAAAACATACATGCACACACATACATATGTTACACACACACACACACACACACACACACACACACACACACACACACACACACACACACACACACACACACACACACACACACACACACACACACACACACACACACACACACACACACACACACACACACACACACACACACACACACACACACACACACACTATAATCCCTGGTCCTGAACTCCGATTTAGGGTGCAAATGTATTGCACATGTATTGCATTTAAATATTGATTTAAACTTCATATTCATATTTATGCACCCTTTTTCTTGCAGCGCGGGCACTCACAACGGAGACTTTTTACAGACTACCAGTCCACACAGACCTCAGGTAAGTCCAGAAAAAAATAAAAATAATAATAATAATAATAAAAAAAAATTGGTTTTCCTTTTTTTTATTAAACGGTTTAACAAAACATACATATGCAGACATGCACGGTCACTCGGTCACAGACACTCGGTCACTCGGTCACAGACACTCGGTCACTCGGTCACAGACACTCGGTCACTCGATCACAGACACTCGGTCACTCGGTCACTCAGACACTCGGTCACTCAGACACTCGGTCACTCAGACACTCGGTCACTCGGACACTCGGTCACGTCACAGTCACTCTCTCACTCTGTCTCTCCATAGTCACTCTCTCTCTCTCTGTCTCTCCACAGTCACTCTCTCTCTCTCCACAGTCACTCTCTCTCTCTCTCTGTCTCTCCACAGTCACTCTCTCTCTCTGTCTCTCCACAGTCACTCTCTCTCTCTGTCTCTCCACAGTCACTCTCTCTCTCTCTCTGTCTCTCCACAGTCACTCTCTCTCTCTCTGTCTCTCCACAGTCACTCTCTCTCTGTCTCTCCACAGTCACTCTCTCTCTCTCTCTCTCTCTGTCTCTCCACAGTCACTCTCTCTCTGTCTCTCCACAGTCACTCTCTCTCTCTCTCTCTGTCTCTCCACAGTCACTCTCTCTCTCTCTCCACAGTCACTCTCTCTCTCTCTCTGTCTCTCCACAGTCACTCTCTCTCTCTCTGTCTCTCCACAGTCACACTCTCTCTCTCTCTGTCTCTCCACAGTCACTCTCTCTCTCTCTGTCTCTCCACAGTCACTCTCTCTCTCTCTGTCTCTCCACAGTCACTCTCTCTCTCTGTCTCTCCACAGTCACTCTCTCTCTCTCTGTCTCTCCACAGTCACTCTCTCTCGCTCTCTCTCTCTCTCTGTCTCTCCACAGTCACTCTCTCTGTCTCTCCACAGTCACTGTCTCTCTCTCTGTCTCTCCACAGTCACTGTCTCTCTCTGTCTCTCCACAGTCACTCTCTTTCTCTCTCTGTCTCTCCACAGTCACTCTCTCTCTCTCTCTGTCTCTCCACTCTCACTCTCTCACTCTGCCTCTCTCTCACTCTGCCTCTCTCTCACTCTGCCTCTCTCTCACTCTGCCTCTCTCTCACTCTGCCTCTCTCTCACTCTGCCTCTCTCTCACTCTGTCTCTCTCTCACTCTGCCCCTCTCTCACTCTGCCCCTCTCTCACTCTGTCTCTCTCTCTCACTCTGTCTCTCTCTCTCACTCTGTCTCTCTCTCTCCCCCTGTCTCCCTCTGTCTCTCCCTCTCTCCCCCTGTCTCTCCCTCTCTCCCCCTGTCTCTCCCTCTCTCTCTCCCCCTGTCTCTCCCCCTGTCTCTCCCTCTCTCTCTCCCCCTGTCTCTCCCCCTGTCTCTCCCCCTGTCTCCCCCTCCATCTCTCTCCCTGTCTCTCCCTCTCTCCCCGTCTCCCCCTCCATCTCTCTCCCTGTCTCTCCCTCTCTCCCCGTCTCTCCCTCTCTCTCTCCCCGTCTCTCCCTCTCTCTCTCCCCGTCTCCCTCTCTCTCTCCCCGTCTCTCCCTCTCTCTCTCCCCGTCTCTCCCTCTCTCTCTCCCCGTCTCTCCCTCTCTCTCTCCCCGTCTCTCCCTCCCCATCTCTCCCTCTCTCCCCCTGTCTCTCCCTCTCTCTCCCCCTGTCTCACCCTCTCTCTGTCTCTCCCCGTCTCTCCCCCTGTCTCTCCCCGTCTCTCCCCCTGTGTCTCCCTCTCTCTCTCCCCCTGTGTCTCCCCCTGTCTCTCCCCGTCTCTCCCCCTGTGTCTCCCTCTCTCTCTCCCCCTGTCTCTCCCCGTCTCTCCCCCTGTGTCTCCCCGTCTCTCCCCCTGTGTCTCCCTCTCTCTCTCCCCGTCTCTCCCTCTCTCTCTCCCTGTCTCTCCCTCTCTCTCCCCCTGTGTCTCTCTCCCTCTCTCTCCCCCTGTGTCTCTCTCCCTCTCTCTCCCCCTGTGTCTCTCTCCCTCTCTCTCCCCCTGTGTCTCTCTCCCTCTCTCTCCCCCTGTGTCTCTCTCCCTCTCTCTCCCCCTGTGTCTCTCTCCCTCTCTCTCCCCCTGTGTCTCTCTCCCTCTCTCTCCCCCTGTGTCTCTCTCCCTCTCTCTCCCCCTGTGTCTCTCTCCCTCTCTCTCCCCCTGTGTCTCTCTCCCTCTCTCTCCCCCTGTGTCTCTCTCCCTCTCTCTCCCCCTGTGTCTCTCTCCCTCTCTCTCCCCCTGTGTCTCTCTCCCTCTCTCTCCCCCTGTGTCTCTCTCCCTCCCTCTCCCCCTGTGTCTCTCTCCCTCCCTCTCCCCCTGTGTCTCTCTCCCTCCCTCTCCCCCTGTGTCTCTCTCCCTCCCTCTCCCCCTGTGTCTCTCTCCCTCCCTCTCCCCCTGTGTCTCTCTCCCTCCCTCTCCCCCTGTGTCTCTCTCCCTCCCTCTCCCCCTGTGTCTCTCTCCCTCCCTCTCCCCCTGTGTCTCTCTCCCTCCCTCTCCCCCTGTGTCTCTCTCCCTCCCTCTCCCCCTGTGTCTCTCTCCCTCCCTCTCCCCCTGTGTCTCTCTCCCTCCCTCTCCCCCTGTGTCTCTCTCCCTCCCTCTCCCCCTGTGTCTCTCTCCCTCCCTCTCCCCCTGTGTCTCTCTCCCCCTCTCTCTCCCCCTCTCTCTCCCCCTCTCTCTCCCCCTGTCTCTCCTTTCTGTCTCTCCCTCTCCCCCTGTCTCTCCTTTCTGTCTCTCTCTCTCCCCCTGTCTCTCCCCCTGTCTCTCCTTTCGGTCTCTCCTTTCTGTCTCTCCTTTCTGTCTCTCCCTCTCCCCCTGTCTCTCCTTTCTGTCTCTGTCTCTCCCTCTCCCCCTGTCTCTCCTTTCTGTCTCTGTCTCTCCCTCTCCCCCTGTCTCTCCTTTCTGTCTCTGTCTCTCCCTCTCCCCCTGTCTCTCCTTTCTGTCTCTGTCTCTCCCTCTCCCCCTGTCTCTCCTTTCTGTCTCTGTCTCTCCCTCTCCCCCTGTCTCTCCTTTCTGTCTCTGTCTCTCCCTCTCCCCCTGTCTCTCCTTTCTGTCTCTGTCTCTCCCTCTCCCCCTGTCTCTCCTTTCTGTCTCTGTCTCTCCCTCTCCCCCTGTCTCTCCTTTCTGTCTCTGTCTCTCCCTCTCCCCCTGTCTCTCCTTTCTGTCTCTGTCTCTCCCTCTCCCCCTGTCTCTCCTTTCTGTCTCATCTTAACTGCCGTATACCTACACTGAAGTAACCCGCCCTGCTTTCTTCCAGATCTGACTCAAGTTTCACACGGGAGACATCGGAAGACAGGTAGGGAACACCTCCCCTCCAGTATAGTACCTTGAGGGACTGCGGATCAGGTAAGATCCCATCCGGGATTGCTGCTTTAGAAATTGTGAAGAGGGGGCGTCCTGACAATGGTTTAGGGGTACAGAAGTCATTCACATCTGGCTTTTTTTTTGTTCGATTAGTGAGGCCATCCGAGACACACACACACCACACACCACACACCCACACCACACACACGTAACTAGGACTAATGGTAGTAAAGTATAAGTGTAATACAATATATAAACTGTTAATGTAAAAAAAAAAAATTGTGTCCCGGTTTTTCATTTTCAAAATCTGGTCACCCTAATTATACAGGAACCTTACTGCTTTGGATTATTTTCTAATGCATGTAAGCCAGTAGGACTCCTGAAGTATGCTCATATCTTGCTTCTGGAGAGCTATAAATATTCAAACATTGAAGGCCCTCCTTTAATACAAAGTTGGTACGAGCAACATGTATGTATAATTTTATTTATACATTTATTTATCCCTTGCTGCAATGGAAACACTGTATGCTAGGTGATAATGGTGAAAAGCAGGGTTGCAGACCTGTCAGAGACATGTGAATGTGCTCACAAGTAATATTTTTATAATAATTATATTTAGATAGTGCCAACCATGTACGCGGAGCTTGGCAACATTACAATCAGAGGTAAATAATGTTCATTACAAAACAATGGGAGTAAGTGAAACCGGTCAATGACAACAGAAGACTAAGCCTTAGTCCATGGTGACTCAGCCCTTGTGGAGGCGCGTTGAGGTTGAGGCGGAGGGAAAGCGGGTGCTTTCCCTGGCCTTGGTTAGCGCACCGTCCGGGGGCGTCAGGGGGGCGGGCCAGTGACGTCACAAAAGCCAATGGCAGTCCCTGACATGGCGAGCTAGCCCCGCCTCGACTCCCGCCTCACAAGCGCGCTCGCTGATGCAAGGACACAAAAAAGCTCCTGCTTGAGCAGGAGAGCATGAGCGTCAGCGCTATATTTTTAACCATGGCCCTGGCCTAAGAGAGAAGGAGACCATCTGGGCAGCATTTTGAATGAACTGTAAAAATGAGAGCAATGTGAGGCAGTGAGGCCAGATAAAAGAATGAATAGTAATCAATACGTGAGAGGGCGTGTATTAGTGCTGTAGTGGAACATAGGAAGGGGCGTATCTTGGCAACATTGCGAAGGAAAAAAACGGCATGTGTGTGGAGAGAATGAAAGTAAGGAGTCCAACGTAACCCCTGGGCAGCGCGATAGCGAGACTAGGTGAACATTAGTGTAATTGGTATAATGGAGAAGGAAACAATGGGTAACAGCAACAACATTGCTCGCGAGTGGAATAAGGAACAGCGACACGATTGAGATGTTACTTTTGATATTGAATGTAAATCTTGAGATACTGTGCAGTATTTACAATGTTTTGTGAATATTTCCAGAAACAGAGTTCAAACTCTATAAGACTCCCCATGGCTATGTACAGGCGACTATCCATTCACATGGCATGAAATACATAAAAGGGCACAGCGTTGATCGGATAGATAGATCTTCCACAGCTGTATGCTTTTGCAAATGTGTTGCTGAATGAATGAATCCATAAGTAAAATGCACTATAGATTTATTTTACTGCTACTAAGGACTGCCTCATTAAGTCCCGACTCTCCATTCAGTTGCAGAAAGATGAGCAATGTACAGTAGTCCTCTAGCAGCAAAATGTGTCAAAGGCAACATTTATAAGACTGTAGCTGAATAAACTCAAGCGTTACTATTATTCATAGAGTATAAATAGACATTCATATTTTCCTTTAAAAAAAATTCTTTTGTTGGCTTCACCTGCCTTTTATGGTTTTAGCAAAATATTCTGTGCCCTTGTAAACTTCACCCACACAAGAAAAATACAGTCCTGACTGATCACCGAAGCAGAAAATGAGGAGTCAGTGACAAACCATTGTAATTCTACCAGCGCAGCAGAAAAGAAACTAAAACGGCTGCAGCGCTTAGCAATCATAGACGAGTAATTAACTTCAAATGTCAAGCTTTTTCAACAAAATAATTTTGTTTCTAAGACTGGCATGATTAATAGAATGGGGGTAAAGGTATGAGAGGAAGGGAAGGCTGGAAAATGGGTTTGGATCATGTTCAGGAAATATTTCAAAAGAGGCAGAAATAAAGGCATATATAGGAAATATATGTATGTATCACCGTTTCTCTCTTGCGTAGCCTGATTTTTATGTACAGATGTAGTATAATGGTAACCCCTGAATAATAGAACATATTCCATAACACAAAAATTAAAAACAGGGGAAAAAAACACATACAGTACACGTGTGCGTGTTATACACATACACACTCATATAGGAAGCAGGAAAGGAACTACAAATTCCAAAAGGTGAGATTTTATTTTATCAACCTTTTCTCTTTTTACGTGCTTCAGTAAACCATGTAGCTTCAGAATGCTGTAAATTCACCTTTTTTCAGAAATTCATAATACTTATTCAATTAAGTGATAGGAATATAACAGGTGTATCCCAAAATGTTATATTCTGGCGTTCACACCAGTTGAAAAAGCATTGGCAAATTCTGTCATACAGCGTGGATGTGGAGATCTTCCTTGTTGTCATCAAGGTCTATATGACCAGACAATGCTGAGGTTAATGATCGTTTGGATACTATGGGATCCACGGGATTTAGTCAATTTGTGCATGGCCCGACACACGCGCATATACATTAGACTTCATCTTTGTGCACAGAGTATCAGTCGGGGAGGTGAAGTTTTCCTTCCCCCTATGGACATATCATGGGCCCAGATTGGAAGTGCTCCACCACTCCTTAAACCGAGTGGTGGGCCCGAGGCCACTTGGGTATAGCCATGGGGCCCATCTGTCCTCATTTGCACTCGACATATCTGTCTGCATCGATAAGTACAACTTAGCTCTGTGCAGCCACGGGCGAAGGGGCCCCTCTTTGAAGAAAGTAATAAAAAAAAAATTAAGGGGAGCGCTATTTACTGAGCATGAATATACAATTAAAGTGCTGATGTGCAGTGCAAATACTTAAAAAGTGCCACTGACTCGTTTATAGTCAGTGTGTATTCACAATGTGCAAATTAACAGTGCAAAAATCTATTGCAAAGTGCATGAGAAGTGCAAAAACAATGTTGTAATAATTAAGGATATTAAAACCATAAATTGCTTGGTAATTTCTTCCTCATGTAGATGCAGATTAGCTTTTACCTTCCTCCAGAAATCATGGAAGGGGAAAGAAGAAAATGGGCGAATCCAGGTGCAAATTAAAAAGTATATTGGTACATAAAATGGCTTAAAATGTAAAACTCACATTTAAGCTTAAAGCATAGACGTAATAAAGGCTTCTTTGGGGGTTTGCCAACTCAATAGTCCCTCCGAGTCTCTGCCTTATCTTTGCCCCGCTCCATGTGTTGGAAGGATGCCAGGAAGCTCTGTATACTGTCGCGGCCGAGTTTATTCTTACCTTTACCCGGTCTCGGCCGCGACAGTAACCGGGCGCGCGCCGAGGTGCCCGTGCGCGCGCCGAAGCCTCGGAGGAGCGGTCCTCCGATCGGGGCTTCCCCCTCCCGTCTCCGGGTCCCCTGGAACCCCCCTACCGCCGTCCCCCACATCGCGGGACACCAGGGCTCTCCCTGGGCACGCGCGCATGGGGCGCAGGCACCCGATGAAGCGTGACCGCGCACGCCGAGGGGATTTGGCTAGCAAGCCGGGAAACCTCCCGGCTTGTGGAACTAGCCAACTAAGATTTAAACGTGTCGCCAGTGTAGCTCACCCAGTGTACACTTCCTGCTTGGTGACATCACGGACCTCGCGTCTCACGATCCTTGGGGATAAGAGGCTAGCAACAGCTCTAAGGACCCACGGACATTTCTCCTAAATCTCCAAGAAAGACAGGCTTCTCCACTCTTGCCTGCCCAAAGTATTTGGGTGTTAGAGCAGCATTTTACTTATATTCAGTTAGTGTTGGGTTAATTTTCCCTTTACACTTTATTCACTAGCGCCGGGTTATTTTTTTTCTTCACTTACCTCTTTGAAGAATGCCCGCTCGCAGATGCACAAGTGCGCCATGGTATTCTCGCGACCTCCGGCAGGCTATCTGAAGGAAAAAGCGTCGATGGTTGAGAACCCGCCAAGTTTTCTGACAGGACAGCTTCGAAGGTAAGTCAACGGAGGTATAAGTGCGTGGTCTTCAGGATTAAGAAATCCTACGACGCCCTGAGGATCAACTCCGCGAGCCCCGAATCATCCAGCGGAACACTTTAGAATGGCGAGAAGCCTGGTTATCCAGACTGCTTCACCATCAGGGTTTGTCCAATTGAGCACTCACATCCAGATGATATGGAAAGAAAAGAAAAAGAACACAATAGTGTAATTATGTATGTATTCGATATAGATAAAGGTGGTAATGCACTCACATTTAGTAAGGTAAAACAGGCATCTCTGTTAATCAGTTTAACCAAACTGTTGAGAAACGTCTGATGTCAGGATACTTCTCATATATTCTCTGACGACAGGATATTCCCAATATCTCCCAGGCTCACGGGTAGCAGGATATTATGAGGATATAAATATATATATATATATTGTAAAACAAATATATAATCACTGCGCTTCTCCATGTAAAGAGCATGCAGCTAGTGAAGGAACTGGCCATACAAATGTGCAAAACAGAAAGTGAATCCCTGCGCTTCAAAGGATTATTTGATCAAAGGATGTATACCAAAAGTCTCCTTTTTTCTTATAGGTATTTACACCATACATATATTTATATTCCCCATTGATTGCTATCCCAAAAGGAGAAGCGCAGGGATTCACTTTCTGTTTTGCACATAAATATATATATCCTCATAATATCCTGCTACCCGCGAGACTGGGCGATATTGGGAATATCCTGTCGTCAGAGAATATATGAGAAGTATCCTGACATCAGACGTTTCTCAACAGTTTGGTTAAACTGATTAAAAGAGATGCCTGTTTTACGTTACAAATGTGAGTGCATTACCACCTTTATCTATATCGAATACATACAGAATTATACTACAGTATTGTGTTCTTTTGCTTTCCATATCATCTGGATGTGAGTGCGCATTGGATCCTTCTACTCTACGCCATCCTAGTGATTGAAGAACCCACCTATCACCCTCTGCTGCACCTACCAATTTCCCATACATCTTTAAATTGGGACTATAAGTATCCTATTTATATTCACAGTATATTTTTTTGCGCTCGTTTTTTCTTTTTCACTCACTTTGTCCAATTGAGGTGCGATCTGGTGAATTTTATTGATTCTTTGATAAGATCACACGCATCCGTGCCACTATTCATCCCCTGATGGGTCCTGTGTTCTCCCTCACCCCACAAGCAAAGCTGGTTTTGGAAGAGTTCAGCATCATCTCAATCCCGGATTTCCTCTCAATCATGATTGGGATGAACTGGACCACTTGTGACCTGGATCTCTGTCCCTCATGGCTCCTGAAAGGAACCATTGATGCAGTTGCTCTATGGTTGGTGTAGATCATCAATCGATCCCTCTGTTGGGGAGGTGCCGGTGGCCTTAAAAAAGTTGCTGGTACATTTTGAATGGCATAAAGGCCCTTTATAAATCAGCCTGGAGCAACATTAAAAATGGCTGGAATCAGTCATTGAGTAATCAATATAAATAATGGGACCAGACAGGGTTGCTCACTTTCCCCCTTGCTATTTGCGCTGAGTTTAGAGCCTTTGGCGAACAAAATTCAGATTAATAGCGACATCAAGCATTTGGTAAAACAGTCCAAAGAGTACAAAATAGCTCTGTACGCAGATGATATTTTACCAACACTCACTAGACCACTCACATCTCTCCCTAATCTATTTGAGGAGATTTTGACATTAAATTTCTTCTCAAATTACAAAATAAACAATACAAAATCAGAGGCCTAGGCACTTCAAGTTGAGATAGGGATGTTAAAATTGTTAAAGCTGAATTTTAACTTCAGATAGAGGACAGCATCAAATATATGGGGGTATATTTGACCACCAGGTATTTCGGAGCTCAATGCCAATTACCCCGAGATCAAGAAGAGTGGAATAGACATTGTATTTCATGGATTGGCAGAATAATATCATGTATTTCATGGATTGGCAGAATAATATCAGTTAAGATTAATGCTCTCCCCAAACTGCTCTATTTCATAGCCTCCCAATTAATATCCCAATCAAAATTATGAATGATATGCTAAGCAAAATCTATACATTAATCTGGGGAAAGAAAAACACAGGAATAAAAATTAGTGTACTTACTGCATTAAAGATAGATGGTTGTCTAGCCTTGTCGTCATTAAACAAATATTATGCTGCAGCACAATTAAGTCATTTACCGGCATGGCATCGACCCACGCAGGCGATTAAATGGGTGGAGATAGAAGTGACTGGGATTCCTGTGCAGAATATACATTCGTTACGGTGGATCCCTAAACAGAATAGATCTAGAGAAGCTTATAACCATCCAGTTATGAAATTCACTTTAAATATTTGGGATACATGGGAGAAAACAAAGGGGTTAAGGCAACAACCCTCTCTCATGACCCCTCTATGGAGGAATGGGGAATTCCCACATGGATGTATACCAGGAAGGAACAATATCTGGATTGCAAGAAGTATAGTTAGGATCAAAGATGCTATGTTTTTGGGGAAACAATACATTTGAAGAAATACAAGAGAAATACAATATTCCACATTCAGAATATTTCAGATAAACGCAAATCAGGCACTTTATCATCTCGAAATATCTTTAGCGAAGGGATGCACACCCGACCGTATTTGAAGAGTTGTGCACAGTACAAACACATCAAAAAAGGGCTGATCTCAAGTAAGCAGCAAGATGTACAATAGCGCTTCAATGGGAGCAGGCGAGTATACGGTCTCATCTGATCTTTTAGGAAAACGTTCGACATGTTCTGGAAATGGAAAAACTCACTGCACTTATGAACAATTCTATGGTTAAATTTGAGAACATATGGAACCCCTGGATAAGGGCAATTCCAGAAGATGTATCAGCATTGCAAGACATACAAATGTAAAGCTATTAAGGGAATAGAAGCAAGTCCTTCAAAATCCTAGGGTTATTTACCAAATTCTAGTAAAGGTGCTGAGAAATTACTTTGACGGCTGTCTCTTGCCTCGCCTCCCCACCCACATATTGCTGGTATTGGTGGGACTGCATTACAATGAGTTGCCTTGTCCCTGCAGGGCTGAACCCAGCAGGTGGCTATGGAGTCCTATGCGTCACCGATGGGACTTGTACCCTCTGAGGTCCCTCAAGGATCGGCGCTGTTACCACTCCTGTTCTTATATGGAAGACCACTGGGCAATATCATCTGGAAGCATAGTCTGAAGTGCCAAAAATATGCTGAAAACACCCAGATCTATTTTTCTTTCCAGGGCTGCCCAGAGACAGCTGTTACAATCATGTCAATCCACTATCACCCAAGAAATTATGCAAAATATGTAACGCTTTGGCCAAAGGGATTAACTAAATAACCAAGAAATTATTATTATTGAAGTATTTAAACTTTATATTTATTACCATATATGTTTTGTCAATGGGATGTAGCACTGGGCAACCCTGTCTTTTGTTGTATACATTTGCCACACACACCACTCCCAGTTAGCTCAAACTCCAACACCCACCACAAATATATATCCATCTCCAGTCTCAGGTCCCTGTTTATTATACAAAAAACTATCCAATTAACACCCAAAAATTGCATGCAACAGTTCATTCAGAGCCCCAAAGCATTACTTATTAAAGTAATATATATATATACACACTGTAATTGTATGTTCTTGTAATTCTTTTTCTGTAATCCGAAGAGCTATATATATATATACAGCTAAACCCCGTTATAACGCGCCTCGCTATACCGCGAATCGGTTATAACGCGGTCTGAGCATGGCTCCCGAATTGAAAGCCTCCATTTTGCCGGCTTACCTGCATCTCAAATTTTCCATTTTGCCGCCTTACACTCTCCTCTTACAGCTCATCTCTCTCCTCTTCCTGCTGTCCACGTGCTCATCTCTCTGCCCGTCGTGTGCCATCGGGGGTTTTTTTTTTTTCAAACATTCAATTCAATGCTTTATTGACTACCAGACACAGACACAAATAAACATTAATACATTTTGTACAAAACACATGCAGGGATTGAACTCGGGACCTTCTGATACCAATGCCTTGCCTCTTACCTCTACACCATAGGCTCGGTGTGACAAGACAGAATCTATAAATATATTTATCCTCTACAACACAAGGTACATGTCAATGTGCAATGTGAAATCTTAAGTCTATTTCTAGCTGTCTATGACATCATACAGTTCTGTGGTCTAGTGGAAGAACTTCTTACCAACATATGCAAGGGTCCTGGGTTCAATTCCTGTATGAAATGGTATAATTAACTTTTTTAATAAATTATTATTTTAATTATGTTGTATAATTTATAAATATATAATTCTTTATTATTCTTTATTAAATAATAATTATTCATTAATCAATAATGATGTATTAATAATAATTCATTATTAATCATTCTTTATGATTAATTATGTATTATTAATAAGTATGATTATTAATTATTATTAACAGTTAATTAACTAATTAATAATTATTACTAAATACTTAATAATAATTATTAATACTTACTTATTAATGAAACGTATTAATACTTACTAATTATTAATACATCATTATTAATAATTATTATTATATTATATAATAATATAATTATTAATAATTAGTAAGTATTAATAATTGTTATTAATAATTAAGTATTAATAATTACTTAATAATTATTAGCACCCAATTAGTAATAATAATTATTAATACTTAATTATTAACAACAATTATTAATACTTAATTATTAATAGTTATTAAGTATTAATAAGTTTTATTAATAATTAAGTATTAATAATTATTATTACTAATTGGGTATTAATAATTATTAGGTATTAGTAATACTTATTAATTAGTCAAAATTATTAATTGTTAATGATAATTAATAAGCATACTTATTAATCATAATATAATTAATAATAATAGTATTATTAATTAATAATTATTAAAAAAGAATTATTAATAATACTTAATACATACTTATTAATTAAATAGCTCTTCGGATTACAGAAAAAGAATTACAAGAACATACAATTACAGTAAAGGCAGAACAGTTTAAAATAACAGGATAAGACAGAAAAACAGAAATCCCTGTACTGTACGCTACCATGTATGTCATGGGTGTTCCCCCAGAGAGGTCACTGGCGTAGAAATATGAAAATCATGTGTTTTATCTAAAACACACCTCTGCTCAATTTTCATTTTCAGAATACGTTGCCAAGACATATACTATTTTTCCCCATTGAAACAACCCAAATCCACCCCTGTCATAAATCAACTGCTAGGTTGACGGTTTTACAACAGGGAAAAAAAAAAAAAACCCCTAACAAACGGCGTTTTAAGTTTTTGCCACAATATATAAAACACTCATAACTTCCTCTCTCTACTACTTGGCACACGTGAGTCATATCAATAGATTCAAGCGATGACAGATGTAACAAAACTAATTATGACCATCTTGCTCCTAAATTTGAGTGACAAATGGATATCGGTCCTTGGCACCCCCTACCCATGTAGTGTGGGTACGGTATGATTTGTCACGATATGGAATATGCATCTTAGTATGTACAGTAGATTATTAAAAATGAGAATGGCATGTGACAAAGTCCTCCAAGTAAGCGGTGACATGTGTGTCACCCCTTTCTGTGATGCAAAAGGGATGTCTCAGGAATGAATGTTAGTTTCCTTAAAGGCGGACAGCCATGGGGCCTGGCAATCGTTTATTGCCTTCTAAACGATGCATGTCACTTTTAGTGATAGCCCATCCAATTAAGTCCTCATTGTAGGTCTGCACAGACCTAGGAAGAGTCTCCACCCATCATAAACCCAATATATTGTATTTTTTCAAATCAAACTGTAGCTACATTAACCCCTGAAGCACCATATTGAACAAAGTATCCGGCCGCTCCTCTTACAGTGCACCAGAGACTCTCGCAGCTGCCTGTAGTCAGTTCTTTCAAAACTAAAGCCATCTCACATTTTAATCTGGTCTGTATGTTATATACGCCTATAATATTTATTATCTTTAACTGTACATACAATGTCTTGTATATAATGTACTGTATAACCCTTTTCACTAACCATGTATTTTTAACCATGTACTGTATTTGTCATTATAACTCTGTGCCCAGGACATACTTGAAAACGAGAGGTAACTCTCAATGTATTACTTCCTGGTAAAACATTTTATATATAAATATTGATAAAAAATACATCATGTTTCATGACATTATCAGGACAGAGTTCAAAAGAGAACTTGAATCTGCTGCAAATTTGCAGATTCGTTTCATCCGTGAAATTCAGCGGATCAGTTTCAAAAGTGTGCAATTGGATTTCAAATCTGTATGTTAAAATTAAGTTTGCGGGTTGTACAAAATCCACCAACGGATTTACAATTCGAATCTGTTCAGTTTATTTCAAGGTCTGGAAACGCTGTGCGGATTCGAATCGTAAATCAGCTGGCAAATTTCCTGCAACCTGCACAGGCGGATTGTGCGAAATTCGTGCAGATCGAAAATAATGGCTGATTTGGGAGAATTCACCCAAATATTTTTTCAGTCAAATCCTTCAGCGAAAATCGGATGTTGTTGAAAAATCCACGGATCAGATTGTGACAAGTTCACACATCTCTAGACTTGAATTGGGTTTATGGCTGATCACACTGGATTATATGGAATTACTCCCTTACAGCTGCAGTTCAAGCAATATCCTACGTGTGATTAAAAAAAAAAAATTCTGTACTATAAAGAAAATACTTCTAGCATTTTTATTTGATTTTTTAACAAATTTTGAAGACATTTTTAACGTATTCTAATGTAGCAAGCATTTTTGTTTCTATAGAAACCATTTACAAAGTCACAGCCCCTTCCTCTTCTGGAACAGGCTCTTGAGCCCTGCCCTCTCTCTAGCAGTGCACCAATTGTATCTAGTGCCTGCCTGGTCACATGTTCTGCTACACACAACTTTGCATTGTCGGTACTGTTTTACAGCAATAACAATTAAATAACCCTGAGCAAAGCGATCCATTACAGGAGAACAGATCGAGCTGCAATTTAGCCAAATCGCTTGTGAGTGTGCAGATTGTAATGATGCATATATTGAATGGGATATTTTAAACGTCAGCTTCAACTGCAGCTTTAAATGTCTACACAGAGAATGAACCCGAATGAAATTGTATTAAAGGTTGGCAACAATGCTGTTAATTACAAATGTTACCTACCATCCTATTCAGCCAATTGCTATCAAATTAAACGTAACTGTTTTCTTTTCTATGATCCTTTGTAAGCAAGTATTTATTTAGTCAGAATAAATGCACATTATATCCCTGAATGCCAACTAAAAAAAATATTTGTTTATTGCACAAAGAAGGGTGGTTTTGAAATCGTGTCTCACAATAGAGCCTGTAGCAGCAAGTTAGACAAGTACCGTGAAGTATTTTACTTTCAGAATCGCTAAAAATTCTTCTGCTCATTCTCTGCCTTCTTACGCAGCTCAGAAGAATAGGGATGTGAAGAAATAAGTGGAAGGTTTGAGACTAAGGGGGTTAAATGAGGAATCCAACAATTAGTGAGGAAATCATGGGCTTATATAGTAAAGGTCAAATGGCCAAACGGTGACACTTTGATTTAAAAAAAATAAAAAATAAAAAATGCAGCATTTTTTCTAGATTAGACACTGTGCTCATTGTGAAAAGCATAATATAGAAAATTATGGATCCTGATCAGATCGAATTATTTTTTTTGCAGTGCCCAAGGTACTGGTTAATTAAGCAACTTGCTTTATGTTCTACAAATTCTTTTTGCAGCGGCAATCTCAACTGTGTGCTAAGCAACATTCTGGCTCACCCCCAAATCTCTCTTTACTGAAACCTACAAGGAAGGCTACTGAATCTTTCATCACCTCTTTTATTTTTATTTTTAACCTCCTGGGAGGCCTACAGAGAATTCAAGAAAATTGTACTTTTGAAGAGCTATCAACACTTTAATTTGTTCAGGATTTTCTTTTAGTGTCTGGTATCCGTATACAGTGGTAAACAGAAAAAAAGCAATGGTAATACGTGGGATTGCTAGGTCTGTATCTGCTGTTGATGTGCATTAAAACAGCGGTGCACAAACTGGGGGGCGCGAGCTTTTTGGGGGGGAAAGGGGGCGCGCAGGCGGTCGCAGAGGTCCCGCACTCTCCCCCCATACATTTAAATTAAATGCCGGGGGACCGCGCAAGGCCTCTGCAACCTCTACTTACCGGGATTCTGCCGGCTTCAGCACGCGTGACTATGGCAACACAGCGTCAAAATGACGCCGCAGGGTCATGTGACATCATGGTTGCTATGGTAACGTGACTTCAAATGATGCCGCGGGTCACACGACCCTGCGGCGTCAAGGTAGGGAGTGGCCAACGGAAGGTAAGGCGCAAAAAAAGTTCACACGCCCCTGCATTAAAAAATATGAATTGTGCCTGAACATGTCACTTCTACATCCAAGTAGTGGTTTAACCATAGCCAGATTTTGGGTTGTTTTGGGTCTGCACTCTACTTTTGATTCTTTTCTTGCCAAAATCCAGACTGTTCGAATGTAAACTAGATGTGGTAAAGCAAGAACAACATACACACGGTTTGGTAGTTTCCTAGTACCAGAAAGAACTAAACATCATACTGAAGACAGTTTAAGCTTCTACTTTTTAAATTCACATGGATCCAGGAGGGGGATTCACAAAGCTCCGATAACCAGTACTGGAGCACGACCAGCATGAACCACCTTTAAAGTCAATGGCAGCTGATGCTAATTAAGCTCCGGTATCAGATATTAGAGCTTCGCGCACTCCCCTTCCCCCATAAAACTTAGAACCAGACTTACAGCAGTCAACTAATAAATCATAGAAATTGGATACACATGTATTGAAGTATAACTAAACTAATCAAAAGTAAAATGTGAAAAGCATCATGGAAATAGTGCTAGCCCCCACATAGCTTCAAAGGCCAATAATGCTAAGTTAATGCATGTGTTCTCCCATACAGAGCATTGCGTTAACCATTATGGCCATTAGTGATGAGATGTATGTATGTATGTATGTATGTATGTATGTATGTCTTTATATAGCGCTTCACAGCAGTAATACATGTGACAATCATATAAATAACAAATACTACAAATAACACATTAAGGGAAGAAGTGCTTCAGACCTAAAAGTGAGATGCAAGAGAGGTACTTACCCAAGCATCGTCTATCCACAAAGTCCGCTAAGGTCATACCTAGACTTGTCACTACTCCCATCCATACACTAAAATAAGGCTTTTTGAGTAGAGGGAGAAAGAGTCTCTCTTTCATGTACTTAACATGTTATTGGTACAGTAGATGGTGCAACGTTAAGTGTACCTTATACTGTATGCTAATGCGACATGCAACAGCCATTTTTGCATATAATTATCTTTGTGAATATGCGTTACCCTCAGGGAAAAACAACATCAGTTACTGTTTTAGATAACGTCTTGCCTGATTAAACGGAGCTATGTGGAAATTGCCTTTGGACGGCACAGATGTGCTAGAGCAGATTGTCCCTTTTCCTGGTGTGCAATATGATGTGTCAGAGAGGTTTTCTGGATGCCGAATTGGCCAGAATGAAAATACAGGTAGTTCTCGCTATCCAACGCTTCACTTTACAATGAATGGCATATCCAACGCTTTACAATGCAACCCTACAGGGCATTTTACGACGCCGGAATGCGTTATCCAACGCTCACCGCCACTGATTAACATGGGACCCGCTTCACAACGGTTTCACTATCCAACGCTGCTTCCAGAAAGGATTCCGTTGGATAACCGAGGACGGCCTGTATCACATGTTTATAGCATGGTTCTCAATGTATTCAAAAATCACCTACATCAGGAATGTGAACATAAAAAAAAAAAAATCTGTTCCACTTTTCTGAAATAAAATGTTGCCAAAGTTGAAAACATGACTCTTCTTTCATATCAGGGGACCAGGTTCAAAATCTCAGTGTCCGCTCCTTGTGCCTGCAAATGTCTGGGGATAGCCCTTTGCACATGGTCATTACTATATAAGAAAAAAAGATCCATCTTTATTATAAGGCCCCACTGACCTCTTCCTTCACATTTCTAGTTTATTTTTTTTTTTTAGATTTGACTACTTATGTTAAGTGATAACACATTGATGTGAAACATTCCTTTGTCATGCTTTGGTATTGTTTCCATTTTCCTGCTCACTATTTCCCTTGGCGCTTTGTACTTCCTCTAGGTCCTAATTGCATCAATGATAGGTGTACAGATCTGCACAGTGCGAACAGCTTTTTTGAGCTACAAACTATATACAATTATAAAAAAATAAATCTAACGCTAAATAACGGTCGTCCCACTAGCAGAGGTGTCAACTTGCAAAGGCCCAAATTGGTGGAACCAAAACAAAATGCCATTTTAATAAATAGACTCTTGATGAGATTCTATTGAGATCTATGAAACTGTTGGTGCTGAAAAATAAAACAAATATTGGATTTTCATAGTACCACTTTAAGTACAGGAATTAAGACACTCCGTTCCTTAAAAGTCTCATTACTTCGGATATGACAATGTAGAAGATGTCATGTCTGTACATTTATATAGTACACTAAGAACAAGACTAATCTACAAATCAATTAAATCATGTCTTGGATACATTTTATAATATTGTACATTGACTACTTCAGTAGAAGAGTTGCCTTCAATAATTTGTTTTGTGCCAGGCCCCCCAGGCACTGAATGGGGTTAACACACAGAAAGCAGGTCCAAGCTTCTTTCCATACAACCAAGATTTTTTTTTTTTTTAAAGGGATTTATCTGCTGTGCAGTTCAGAAATGCTTCTAGATTGGATAGGTCTCTGGAGACGGGTTTCATTCACGTAGGATCTTTTGTTGTGCTAATTCTGCCATTTGCTGCTCTTGCCTTGTAGGAGAACAAAACTGTCTTCTGGCTTTCATTCGGGGCATTTGGGAACTCTTCCATAAGTCAAAGTCTTTTACTTATCCAATTATTTTGTCCTGCGATTCTTATTGCGTATAGATGTGTATATTTTCTTCTGACTATATGTGGGAATCATTTTGAAGGGTGAATATAAATAAGCACTTTGTGTCAGAGGAGGGGATAAAAGTATCTGAAAATAAATGTACCACACTAAACAGTGACTAGGAGTACAACAAGTTTCAGAAGGGTCTGAACCCGAAAATAACAGGAGCTTGGCAATTAAATTAATTTAGACTTGTGAAAATATTCGGCCTTATTTATTTTTGAAAATTATTCCTACAAATCAATACTTTAAAAAAAGAAACAAAATTACTTAATCCTACTATAAACATGGCAGTCATTGTTTACCCTCAAACAAAATTTAACACAGATATGCCACAGGCTAAAGAAGAGAATCCAAGAGCATAACGCAACTTACTAAAAAGCAGCATCAATAAGTGTGTGACTTTCACAGCTTGCCTCAGGAGTTTTATGATGATTATATATGGTGCTACACTGCTGCTCACTTGTATGGCTTCTAAATTGCCTTACAGATTAGTAAATATGGCCTTTCATCAGTCATTTTTTTTCCCCACAGATTGCAAGCTCTTTGGATCATGGACTAATTACGTCTATATTGATGTGTTCTCAACAATCAATGCAGTGTAGAAGAAATTAAACACAGTGCTTCCAGAAGTGCTCCCAAGGTGCTGAACTTCAGTGGAGAAAATCACCCCATAAGATTTTATACACTACAAATTAATTCTCACTGTATACAATGCTGCCCTCTTGCTATCTAGATTTAAAAAAAATCCTATCTATTCTGTCCTCCTATCATAAACTCTTTCTCCACTTTCAACTCTCTTCTCTGCCCACCAACACCACGTCCCTAAGCACTGGCTGATTTACGTCAACTTTTAAACATGCTCCTGTCACATTGATTCTAAAGAAGTCCTCCCTCACCTAACCTGAAGACCCAACCTCACCTAACCACGCACAATCTCCAGTCTCCCATTTGCTTCCCAACTAAATCCTAAATACCTGAACGTCTTGTTCATCACCACAATACACTTTCTTTCCTCTAACTCAAGCATTGATAAGACTTTAATCTGGATTCCACCCCAAATCACTCCACAGGGACGGCTCTAACAAGTATGTACAGAGAATTTAGAGAGAGACAGTAGGAGGTTGCTATGTAAGTCATGGTGAGTGCATCGGAGATGTATATTAGCCAAGAGACTAGTAGCCTACTACACAAATGCTCCATTAAAGAGGTGTGTTTTAAAAATCAGCATTAAACGTGGAGAGAGAGGGTTCTTCTCAGATATGGAGAGGAAGGGCATGCCAGAGGTGTGGAGCAGTAAGGGAGAAAGGTTTTAGATGGGAGAGGTATTCAAATACAAAAGGGGGTAGACAGAAGACATCTTTGAGCAGAACACAAGAAGCAAGCAGGTGTAAAGTGAGAAATTAGGTCTGAAAAGTAAGGAGGGGAAGAGGAGTGTATAGCCTTAAAAAGGAGGATCATTGTAATTAATGTGATTTATATGAAGGGGAGGAAGGAAGGCAGGACAGTAAAAGGTTAAAATAGTAAAGAGGTACGAGAATGTGGACATGTGTTAGCGTTTTAGCATTCGACTGACAAAGGAATGGGCATATATTTGCAATGTTATGTTATATCAAGTATCATTGCATATATAGTGCTAAATCCGGTCCTACAAGCATTGCAGTATGATGTGCCTCAATGGTCAATATTTGTATCCTTCTACTAAAATCACTTGAAGAGACAGACTAAGATGCGACAACCACGAAGCAGAAATAAGAAGCTTTGGAGTTTCATTTGCTCAGAAAATTATTTTGAACTCCAGGCTGCGTGACTTTCACCAATCAATAAAAGGAATCAGTCTGCTGTCAGATGGTTTTGTGAGCGACGTGAAATGGTTTAAAAAAAGAAGAAATGAAAGGTATATTTCAGAATGTTTCTAAGACATGTTTGCTTAGAACTTGCCTGGAATCAAAAATACAATATTTTAAAGTGGCTCTATATCATGGGGGAGAGGTTTAGTAGGATGGAAGCAGGGGGGCTCCGCAACTGAACAGCGTTGATTTCAGCACTGGGGACCCCCTGCTTCCCGAGACACTTACAGTACATTAATAGGGCCCAGCTCAGCACAACAAATGTTATATTTAAAGTTATAACAACCTGTGGGCCAATAGGAAGCCGCATCATCACCATCCCTTGTGACAGGACCTTTAAACAGGACGGAGATACTGGCATTGCCTTCTGATGTAAGTATCTTAGGGAGCAGGGGGTCTCTGAAGCTGAAATTACTGCTGCAAAGGTCTTTAGATTTAATTATATTTCTATTTAGAGGCTTAACATTATCTTTTTTAATGTCGCGATTCCATATTGTAAAGTAAGATTCACTATAGAGTGGTTTAAAGGGTTTAGAGACAAGTAAATAGGTAACAAAATATAGGCCTATGTTTTCTAGAACAGTGTCGTAGGATTTGCACATTTCAAAAAAAAAATCTGTAAAAATAAGAAATAAGAGTAAATGAAAAATGAAACAAAGATGGTTGAAAAATGAAAGAACTTAATGGTACATTGATGAAACTGAACAAAAGCATATATCTATAACACAAGTATATCAATAGATAAACAACATGACATTGCATTCTGCTCCCCTGAGCTATTTCACAAGAAGCAAAGTAATTGTTGTACCCGACGATAGCTACAATAGGGACATTTTCTTTATTGAAAAGCTGACAGCTTTTAGACTAAGAAGCATTCCATGGTGTTGCACAAACACACCCTTGAAAATAACCAAGTTGAAATACAAAGCAATATTGAGTACTCTTATATTACTATTTGCTGGCTCTGTTCCTTAACCCTGACGTGGTTGACCAAGTTCTGTAATGCATCCGGCTTTTGGGAAATAGTGGGCTAGTATTCTTAAAGAACAGGAACATTCCATTACAATGGAGACGCCATAATTATCCTCATCGATAACACAGAAGACCTCAAGAACTGTAGACCTACTTTCAATCACATACAACATTTTTACAAAGATACTCACTAATCGCCTGCAACAGACGTTGACCAACCTGGAGAACAAGCAGGACTTCTCACTGGATACAACACAATTGACCACATCCACATTGTACAAGAAGTGATTTCCTATAGTAATGAATATGACCTACCCCTCAGCTTTGAATTTATAGATTACATGAAAGCATTTGATTCTGTTTAAACTTCAGCCATTTTAAATGCATTAAGAATGCAAAATGTTGAAGAAGCATACAAAGATATTATTAGAAACATTTATAAGAATGCCACTTAAACCATTAGGCTACCTGAAGATAGAGCAAGATAAGGATTTGCAAAAAGTGTGTGACAGGGGGACACCATGTCACTAAAACTTTTCACAGAAACTTTTAATTGTTCAAGACTATGCCCTAGGAAGAAAAATGAATACTTAAGTTACTGATGATTTGCAGACAACTGTTATTTTCACCACAAGTCCAAAGACTTCGGGAAACAAAATCACACAACTCGCCTAAGGAAGTAAGGAAGGTGGACCTCCATGAATCGAAGCAAGACCAAAGTTGTGTAAAGATTAAAATAAATGGAATCGAGCTCAACGAAGTTAAAAACTATGTTTATCTTGGCTAACAATAGATGAATCAAAGAATGAAGATGCACATTTGGAAGAAAAAATAATCTTTCAAGGGAAGCCTTTGTGCCTCAAGAAGAAAGAGTTCGACTGGTGAACCATGGACCAGAAATTCAAGATAATTCAGAGGCTCTCATTACATGAGAAGGCAGACAAAAGTATGAATGGGTTTGGAAGCAAACAAACGTTCCTGATATCATTCTAACGGTAAAGAAATTAAATTAAAATGTCAGTGGGACGGACATATTGCACGAAGAAATTATCATCATTAAACAAATGATGATACTCGACTGAATTATCTGGATAGTAATAGCAAAAGACCAAGATGACAACAAAAGGATTATTAAAGAAAAACAGCTACAAGCTGCTGTACAGGTGGTACCGTATCTGACCCCTTCCAAATTAAACAACATTTATGGTCAGGTGTCTCCTTTGTGCTTTAGAGGATTTGGGTAGTTTTGCACATTTTTACATACTTGGTGAAACAGCGTGCAGGTGAAAATAAATAAAATATATACCCTGGTCTTCCAGATACAGAGCAGGGTTTTGGGAACTTCAGCGAAACCGGATCCATGGGTCACTTTACTTAATAACCCAATCCAGAATATACCCAATAGAGAGAGAAAACTTTCCTTCCATATTCTGTCGGTCACCCGATCCTGTATAGCGGCCACCTGGACAAAACCTGACCCAAGCCTGAGGGTAATAGAGAGAATATGGCAAACTCATTGCTATGAAAAAATGACAGTGATCCTCAATGATCCTGTAGAGTTATCTGGCAGTCTGGGAACCCTGGGTGAACGTGACGAGAGGCACAGGGATTGACACAATGTGTTCTATATGCTGTAAGTGAAATGTCACCGATACACTCTTCCCCACCCTACCGTCTTGGACCCTTTATAATTTTGTACTTACCCAACCACCCATCCCACTCCCACTTTACGTACCCAATTTCTATATATGCAAATAAAAATATTGTTTTAAAAAAAAAAAAATTAAATGGTGAATACGTGAGTCACTTATGATTTGCAGATAACATGGTTATTATTGCCACAAGTCCAGAAGACCTCCAGCTGAAGCAAGTAAAAACTAGACGAAGCAAGTAAGGAAGGGGGCCTCCATATGAAATGCAGCAAGACCAAAAGTAATGTTCAACATATGTCAAGAAGTTTAAGACTATGTCTACCTTGGTCGGCAAGTAACAATGGATGGGATGGGGAACTTTCATGAAGATGGGATGGAGCACATATGGAAGAAACAAGACAGGTCTTTCAAGAGAAGATTCCACAGTACCTTGAGAGGAAAGGTTTTTTTTTACCAGTGTATTCTGTCTGTGCTAATGTATGGATATGAAACGTGGACCCTAAATGTGAAGATAATTCAGAAGCATCAGACAATTCAAAATGTGAAGAGATGTATGCTGTACCTGAAAAGACAGGAAAAAGAATGAATGGGTTTTAAACCATACAAAAAAAGTCTGTGACATCACAAGGGTGAAGATATTAAAATAGCAGTAGGCCGGACAAATCGCAAGAAGAAATTACCATGGTTTGTCAAAGAGGATACATCGACTGGATTCAAAGATAGATTAAAAGACCAAGATGACGACCAAGAGTAAGATGGAAATCAGAAAAATTGTTGGAGCAATGTGGAGGAGAGGCTTACACCTGCAGTACCTAGAAGATCATAGGGGAGGCCTTCATCCAGCAGTGGATCGACAACTCCTAAAGATGATGATGATAATAAACACACAAACACACACACATTGTAATGGGGGATTTATTAGAATTTCGGAAACCATGCAATGAGGAACACCAAAATTGTATAAACTTTGCATTGTATTAGATGAAACAGTCATAATTATCCCATAATCAGCCAATTTCAGAGAAAAAGTTATATCCCAGACTACGGTCAATTGTTCACTTTTTACTTGGGAGTTATTGAAATCTATGCAAAATAAGTACTCCAGTCTGGGATGCTAGGTGAACATGTCAACTTACACTAAAATATTCTATATTATTTAGTATGAAACTTTATAGGAGCTGATGTGCTACACATTTTGCATTTAACATAAGAACTCACAATACTGGATCAAACCCAGAGTCCTGTCTCCCACATTGGCAAATACTGGAAGGTTCTGGGTGACAGTTTGTGTGTTTCCCTCACTCCCACTGGCGTGTATTTATGAACTACCTCTCCATTGATTCAATCCTCTTTTAAAGTGGTTAATGCTATGTCAGTTTGGAAATAGCAGCAGCTTATTTATAATAGATAGATGTGGAAGACACTACATATATTATCGCGCTCCTCCTATAGAAGTTTGCTGCTGGTAAAAATAAAAAAATACACAAATAGGCCTTGCATAAAGAAAAACAAAAAAGAAGATTTGAGTTCCTACCAATTGGGCTAAAATAAAATATTGATCTTATGAATAAGGGTTATTTAGTTAAATCCTTTGCGTTATAAGCCTGCAGCCAACGTCAAGGAATAACCGAATTTGCAGGTACCAACACTGAATATATGTAATTATTGTCCCATGGACTAGTGAAAAATGTGAGAAAGCCCTGGGTTAAATAACATCACGGGCCTGTGTGAATGAAACCCTTATGGGTTAACTATGTAGAGGGGAAGGTCTTGGACTGCCCACTTCAATTCTGACGGAGCTCGAGTCCTTTGGAGGGTTTCACTCTCACAGGCCCGTGTGAGTTTTTTTATATGATTTTATGCTTATATTCAATTATGATACTCACCACCTACTGATACTTACCCTTGGATCTTCTATCATTTGCTGGGGAAACTTGGTATCCTGAGGATCTGTGTTCCAGAGCAGCTGCCAGATGATAGACGTACGGTTCTAGCGGAAACCCCTCTACAGAGTTAAACCCCTATGGGTTTTTGCTCACACTGGTCTGTGTGAGTATTGTTAATAGCTTACCTCATTTTCACTACTCGGAGACTTTCTGTCTCCTACAGGCCATTTTTTCATTCTAATCACTATACCATAAGTGGTTCTCTTAGATCTGTGTTTGACTCGCGCTCCCCTTGTTTTTCTTATCTTTTCTCATTTTGGAAACAAAAGGTTATCTCCCCTTTAGGGTTTGAGCTGCGGATGGTGGACCCTAGACGTTTACACCTTACCAAGAAGGGGACATAGGGGTTCCCAAAGTGTGGTAACATGTTTCCATTTTATCTTTCATTGCTTTATTATCAGTAATAGCCCCCATCTCAGAGAGCTCCCGGGCACCTTCCGTCTCTCTTCATTGGATAGAGATGGTACTCGACTGGATTCCAAGAAAGATTAAAAGACCAAGATGACGACCAAAAGTAAGATGGGAGAATGAAATCAGAACATCTGTTGGAGCAACGTGGAGAAGAGGCTTGCAATCACAGTACCTGGCAGATCACTGGGGAAGCCTTCATCCAGCAGTGAATAGACAACGGCTACAGATGATACACACAGAACTTCTTTTTGCTCTGGTTATCTGGTTGGTTTTGGCGGTACAATGTTGGGTTTTTGGATATACAGTAGTAAAAGGGTTTAGCTCACAGCTTTCCAAACATTTTTTATTTACCAGTCCTCGGTCATGTACATTTTTTGACATGCAATATTTATGTAATCATTATGAATGTTTTTACATTTACTAAAGGATTGATCTGTGTTCCATGTAACAAAAATACATTACATTAGAAATAAAATATGTTATAATAAAATAAATAAAGTGTTTTGGGGACCCCAATAAGGGTTTTTAGGGGACTGCAGCTCTAAGGCAGCCACCTGAGTATTATATATTTAAACTCTTTATTTAAATTTATAAAATGTTGTGGTCTTTACTAGCCAAAGCAAATTCTTGTGTGTCTTATTTGTTATATTAAGGTTAATTTAGGGACAAATGGGCTGGACACCAATATCCTAGGGTCATGTAAATCGATTTTTATATGTTAAGTGGTAAAGCTCAACCCCGTTATAACGCGATCCGTTACAACGCGAATCCGCTTATAACGCGGTGCAAGCGTGGCTCCCTATTTTCGTATTTATGAATACTTTACAACACGATTATTGGTATCTTACAAACTTTATTGTACAATGCCTACAATTGCACATTATTTCTAACGCGATCCGCTTATAACGCGATGTGATTCCTCGGACCCCAAGCACAGCGTTATAAGGGGGTTGAGCTGTACTGGGGATTTGAAAACAGAGCAATTTATGAGCCCTCATACAGTATATACCCATTTACTTGTGTATGTAAAAGGTTTCATTGAACAATCTTCATTTGTGTCGAGATAACAGGGAAAAAAAAAAAAAAACACAGAGAAAGCCACAGTAATCTTTAAGCATTAGGAGAAAAAATATATATCTATATATTTTTTATGTCGGAATACATTTTCCATCTGCCCGTTCCCGAGCTAGTCTTATTATTTTCCTGAGCGGGCAATTTATTTACTTGTAGTGCCTTGGGCTGTTGGATGTGAGAAATTCTCAATATTGAGTATTTATGTTTTCCAGGCTCAGTTTAATGTTCCTGTCACTTCTCTGTCGATTCAGAATCAAATAGGCAGCGGAAATGAAATCCGACTTCTCCTTCAGAGAGAGACTGAAAGACATGCTGGCATTAATTAACTCCATCACTGCCAGTGACCTGCAACACACTTAACGCATTGAAGATGCCACCAAAGTAATTTGCATAGGACTAAGCAGGTAAACTTAGAATGTAAGCTCTCCGGGGCAGCGACTCCTTTTCCTTCTACTTATGTCTGAAGCACGTATTCCCAGTATGTGTTATATTATTATGTCACGTGTATTACTGCTGTGACGCGCCATGTACATGGATAGCGCTATATAAATAAAGACATACATACATACTATAAACAGCAGAGATGCACTATTACCTTAGTTACAAAAAGCAACAATATAACAAACAAGAAGTTTATAATTTTTTTGTATTCATTCATGTTTCAAAATACGGCGCGTTGCACCAAAATAAAAAAAACAACCACTATAAATGTATTTCTGCTGCAAAACTGCTTTAACACATGGGTTTGTTCAGCACTGAAATAAAAATTAAAAACAAATCTTCAATGCCAAAGAAACCAAAACAGTGGAATAATTTCTTTTCGCCTGATTTGTATGCATGTCCAGAGGCTACGTGCCATATTATTGTGTGTTCGGTAAATGGGACTGACCTTTAAATACCCATCATGGGGCCATGGACAATTGACTTCCGGCAGTAGTCTATTGCTTGATCATTTATTTATTTTAGAGGGGATGATGGGGAGGAAGCAGCATGGGTATTTTTTTATATTACTTAAACCCGGGTGGTCCCTCAGAGACTGTCCTCTATATACCTTGACCTCTGGGTAGCCCCCAGTTCCCTAGATATAACTTGTTTTGTCAACTAAGAGACAAATTATGTGGCCACCATAAGACCGCTGGGTCAGTGCCACTCCAACGGCCAATCAAAAGCTTTATCACTGGGAGAGAACATTTCAAGATCCTATTGGTGACCCCAATCACACACTTGCACAACAAAACTCAAATATCTCAGGAACTGGGGCATCCCCAGAGGTCCGGGAACACAGAGCAGATCCAGAAGACCCCATGCTTTACAGTAGGTACAACAACAACAACAAAAAGAGACAAAAAAAAGGGAAAACAAAAAACACACACAGCTACTTTAAAGGCAAGCTACACCGCAAAGAAGAAATACTGTAATCTGAATGTTTTTATGGATCAATAAAATAATCAAGGCAAATTATATGAAGTAATTAAGTTTATGGGTTTCCTATGTGAGCTGCCCTGTTCAGTGTTCTGCATCGCTCTACTGTTCAGTCATCTCCTGCGAGACCATTTATGGCTTTGCCTGTGCAAAGGAATAAGGATCATTTAGAAACAGCAGGAGGGGGTGTTTGAAGAGTGTGAGAAATTAATATACATTTTCACTTCAGCCCGAGTTCTGCAGCAGTGATGTATTTACCAGTCTTTGTACCATTGACGCTCCTAGTCAATAATGTCACATTGTAATACTTCTTTAATCTGGGAGCTGAAAATTACGACACCTAGTACTTTCTATTCCAGGGGTGCCGGCTCTCCCCACCCCCTCTCCGGCGTTCGGATGTCACGTTGCCATGGTAACACTGTCATTTGACGCCGCGTCACCAGAAGCCATCTGAGCCAAGGTATGGGACCTTACAGAGGCCTTCGCCGCTTTCCCGGCATTTAATTTAAATGCATTCGTGAAGACCGCGGAGCCTCTGTAAGCACCGCCTCCCCCCAGAGAATCTCAAGCCCCCTGTTCTATACCATGCCAAGGTGGCCACATAGCAACTGTTGTACTTTGTATATAACTTCCACAAAAAAAAATGGGCACCCCCTGCCTTTCCACCATATTTTTTTCTGAATGGATGGGAAGCAAGGGGGCACGTAAATGAGCCATGTTAATTTCAGCTCTGGGGACCCGCTGCTTCTCGGGAAATGTATAGCCAGTACTTCCGCAAACTTCAATCTGCCTCGTCACATGGTCAAATAAGAATCCGCGACTTGATTCCTATTGGCGCGCTTCACACAAGAGATTTAAACCACCATTTTGTTCCCCCTGGAGGAGTCGGTACTAGTTATACCTTTACATGCATGAACTTCTATGGAAGCAGGGGGACACGGAGGCTGTAAAAACCCATCCAGCTCCAGGCACACACACACACCCTGTTCCCCATCCATGTAAAAGAAAGCGGGAGATTTATATATATAAAAAAATTTTTTTTAAATGATAACTTCCTTCAAAAAAAAATACATATATACATACACATACACCACATACACACACCCCACACCTAAATTAAGCCAATGGAACCGATATGCTTAACGCAGCAATCCACCCTACGGACCATAAATATCTCCTTTTATTTGACTACTGTGTGCTCATTTGCATGTTATTACCCAGAATCCCTGGCTGCAGTGGAAGCACTGAATACTAGGAGATAAAGGCAGGGTTGCAGACCGGTGTAAAACATGTGAATGTGCTCGTGTGGTATTTTTAGTTGCATTTTACTAATGCAAAGTCATTTTGCCAATGGCTTTAGAAACCCTACGGTCCGCTAAAATGTGAGATTGTTAGACCCTAGTTCAAGATACATTGTTTTGTTTGAGGTAGAGGTGCTTTTGTTGAAAGCACTACAAAAAGGCGTATTACAGGGTTTCATCTTCATATTATAATGGATCGTTTCAGTGAAAATCAAAGCTACAGTACAAGGTGTTAAGATGAAAAGGAAAGAACAATGAAAGAAGCAACAGAGCAATCCAAGTTACACGCTATTCGAAACACCTCTTTTTTATGGAAATCGGTGTTAATATAGGAGCATTACTGGGTGTAGGCAACTTCAAATATCTGGGACAGACAGATTACAGATTGAATACCTTTGTACATTTGAAGCTTTTAATTAAGTTTACAACAATGTTAAAACAGCCCGCCACTTACTCCAAAATTTGTTTAAAAAAAAAAAATATATAAAAGATTTAAGAACCTAATCCCTTTAAAAACACCCCTCCTCTAACCCACCCTTGTTTAAAGGAGCATTTAGAAAAACATAATTAATAGTTGTACCGAACAAAAATAATAAAGAGGTGATAAAAATACAAGGGTACGGATTTTATTGGCGTGGGCATTCATCGGATATTGGATTTTGCTCATCAACTCAGAAAATCAACAAAAAAAAAAAGCTTCCCTGTTATGAAACTTTCTAAAATACAGGTTCAAAGAGACTTGTCGCAAAGTATAAAAGATTTGTTTTATGTGGCCGAGTACCACTACATTTTTAAAGCTGCAGCTCAAGCCTAATCCTGCATGGTTCTATTTTTTTTTTAATACATCAGCTCTGTACTATGAGAAAATACTTGTAACATTACACATCTTTAAAAATGTTATTTTTAATGTATTACAAGCATTTTTTGTTCCTATAGAAACCATTTACAAAGTCACATCCCCTTCCTCTTCTGAAACAGGCTCCGACACACCCCTTTTTTGAGCCCTGCCTGTTCTCTAGCAGTGCACCAATTGTATCTGGTGACTGCCTGGTCACATGATCTTCAACACAGAACTTTGCATCGTGGGTCCTCTTCTGCTGCACTGACCGCCATTTAGTGAACCCCCAAGCCAAATCTTCACGAGCGATCATAGGAGAACAGATCAGCAACTTGGCTAATTTGTATTGATACACATCGTGAAAGGGAATTTTTTTTACATTTATTTTAAACAGCAGCTTTAAAGCCACCAAGCACTGGAATCAACGACAACAAAAACTAGTCAGCATATCTTGGCTATCAAAGAAATGTAGCGCAAGGTAGTTAAACGGTTGCATGCCTCAGTGCTTTCCATTTATTAGGCACTTGGTATACGTTACTATTGTGAGACGTAAGATTTTCAGCAAACGCCGGTTTCGGTGTTTATTGGACTTATTTTCACTGAACGTCAGTAGCTGTAGCATGCTCTGTTCAACCATTAATTATAACCGTAGCATGACATTGTTCCCCCAATATAGATCACAGTATAACTCAGAATATCAGCTTCCCGCAGGATTCAACGGCAGCGTTGTCACAATATATCACAATTAATGGCTTGGTGTCGAGTAGAGCTACTGTACTACTTTTAGTGAAAAATCTGAGGGTGTTACGTTCAGCACAGTGAAAATATATTCTTAGCGGGTTTCCCGACCATTCTCGTCTTGCTTCTGGGAGACTCAGGGTTCTATTGCAATTTTGACCTTTATCTTTAAGGATAATAGGGGTTATTCACAACATCATCGCTAGCAAGTCAATCAGCACTACTCATGTAGTTCTGATGCCCAAATTTCTCATTATTATTATTATAAGCTGAAATGTTAATATGTGCATTTTGGGCACTACAGACAAAAGGAGTACAACATGGTGGCAGTGATGCACAACAACTTTGTGATGCAGGGATAAAGGATTTGGTGCAAAAGCTTTGCACCTGACAAAGGTTTTCCCAGAAACATAACCATCAGTTCTTTATCAAATAAATCTATGTATAGCTCAACCCCCTTATAACGCTGTGCTTGGGGTCCAAAGAATCACATCGCGCTATAAGCGGATCGCGTTAGAAATAATGTACAATTGTATGCATTGTACAATAAAGGATTTAAGACACCAATAATCGTGTTAAGTATTCATAAATACGGAAATTGGGAGCCACGTTTGCAACGCGTTATAAACGGATTCGCGCAGTAACGGATCGCGTTATAACGGGGTTGAGCTGCACCTCCTTAGCAGGGCACGCATTGCCTTCTGTATCCGTTTGAGCTTGCTTGCCCTTATTCGTAGGTCATTCTGCTTATGCAATTGATGTCACTCTGTATCTGCACCGTGCTATAATATACGTTTGCACTTCACAGTGCGACAGGACTTAACGCTTTTCTTCCACTACAGATACGACAAAAAAAAACCAAAAAAAAAAAAAACAACTATTTATTTAAAAACCTATACGGCTATAATAATGAGCGAGAAATATCCCCTTTTACTACCAACTTACCCACTTTCAGGAAAAAAATAATATTAATGACGTTGGGCAGCCATTTTTAAAAGTGTTTATAGGATTTGTAAAAAAAAAAAAAAAAAAAATATTTTAAATACACGCTTTCAATTTTTTATTTTTAAAGATTGGCGAGATTGTGGTGCACATTTACGCAGCAGTTAGGGAAGGTCCATACTGCCGCAGACCGTGCAAAGGCGTCCACGCGGGGCACTATCACATTGCCTAAAGGCATTGATCGCACCCATAGGCCGCAAGTAAGAGGGGGTGTGCTTTGCGCAAGAAAAATCGGTTGAAAGGGATTTCTTGGCACGATAGGAAGGTCACGAGAGCCAGCTCCGTGACACCCCCCATGGCGTGTCCAACATGGACACAAAATGCACCCGCTTCACGCAAGTGACGTCACAGCTTTCGCATGCCTCCACACAGGCAGGATGGCCCTAGCCTTAGGCTGCGGTCCCAGTAATGTCTGTGACACGTGCGCCCGGCGGGGGGGCGGCGCGTGTCACAGCGCTAACCGCGATCTGCGGTCTGTGAGGAGAATCTTGCGACGGGAGGGGTCATGGGCAGGGATTTGCGGGGGCGTGGCCATTACGTCAAGCGGCTGGTTCGCCCTCATTGTCGCTAGGAGTAAACTCAATTTTATTGAGTTGTGAAAAATCCTGCCGCACGGCGCGGCTGCACCTTCTGCGTGACGGTGCGTAGTGGGCCCTCCCCCATTGAGGGGCGGTGCTTACACGCACAGTGCACACCGCGCGCACAGGCTGTACTGGGACCGCAGCCTTATGTGTCATAACACACTTTCCAGCCAACTACAAGTACACGGGCTGGACTGGAAGGTATTTTATTGCATAAAAGTAAAAGATAGTCAGACAGCACCAGACACCTTGTAGGTGTGTGTCCCTCTTTAAAACAGAGGCTTTAATGAATCCTGAGTTTGCATGTCCTGATCTGTGTGACTGAATTACTGTTTGCATCAAGCGTGAAGTTAGAACCAGATATAATTTTTAAAACCTTTTAACAGGTGCGGGGAGAAATGCAACCAGAACTGCAGGAGGAGGCCTCAAGAATGACAAGAGGGGCTGCAGTGCTACCAAAAATCTGGTAGCCACTGATATTTTCGGCGACAGTCTCCCCTTGCGGCCAATCAGGAGCTTCTCTGTCACTCTGCCCTCCCTCTTTTCTGACGTCACTGGCCTTGTAGCCAGCGACGTCGCCTAAACTTTATATGCAACTTTCGCAAGTGTGACGGGTGACGTCATCAGTCGTGTCGCCGGCACTATAATAAGCACGGCCATAGCCTGGTCCGAGCACTTCAGGGACCAGGGGTTAATTTTGTTTTCAGGAGAAATGTTGCAAATGTAGTCTGTGACCTTTCCCTGTAACAGTTGTCATGTAACCAACGTTATGTTGCATTTAAACCCACCAATCAGGGGCTGGGACATATTGAAAACACCTGGCCTCAACTCTTTTTGCATGTAACCATGTTGTGCCATTGTATAAAAAGGTGGGGAGGGAGACGCCTAGAGTTTTAAGAAGCTGTTAGTTGTACTTGGCTGAAGTAGCTACAGATGCAGTTTCAGGTCAAGATGGCTTTGGCTGAGAGTATTCCAGTGCTGGTGCCAGGCCTGGAGTGTAGTCCAGAATACATCCTGTGGGGAAAATCTCTCTAGGGAGGTCCCTGCGCCTACGACTATAGGTGGTTCCCAAACTTTTTCCGCTCAAGGCTCCCCAAGGCGATCAGGATTTTTCCGCGGCACAAAAAGTAAAAACAAAGTTGTATATACATATCTAACAGTTGCAGTGCGCAGTTGGTGTCTCTCACAGGACACTCACTCTCTTTCACAGGACACGCTCCCTCACAGGACACGCTCTCTCACAGGACACGCTCTCTCACAGGACACTCACACTCTCACAGGACACTCACAGGACACCTCTCTCTCTCTCACACAGACACCTCTCTCTCTCTCTCACACAGACACCTCTCTCTCTCTCTCACACAGACACCTCTCTCTCTCTCACACAGACACCTCTCTCTCTCTCTCTCACACAGACACCTCTCTCTCTCTCTCACACAGACACCTCTCTCTCTCTCACACACAGACACCTCTCTCTCTCACACAGACACCTCTCTCTCTCTCTCACAGACACCTCTCTCTCTCTCACAGACACCTCTCTCTCTCTCACAGACACCTCTCTCTCTCTCACAGACACCTCTCTCTCTCTCACAGACACCTCTCTCTCTCTCACAGACACCTCTCTCTCTCTCTCACAGACACCTCTCTCTCTCTCTCACAGACACCTCTCTCTCTCTCACAGACACCTCTCTCTCTCACAGACACCTCTCTCTCTCTCACAGACACCTCTCTCTCTCTCACAGACACCTCTCTCTCTCTCACAGACACCTCTCTCTCTCTCACAGACACCTCTCTCTCTCTCACAGACACCTCTCTCTCTCTCACAGACACCTCTCTCTCTCTCACAGACACCTCTCTCTCTCTCACAGACACCTCTCTCTCTCACACAGACACCTCTCTCTCTCTCACAGACACCTCTCTCTCTCTCACAGACACCTCTCTCTCTCTCTCACACAGACACCTCTCTCTCTCTCTCACACAGACACCTCTCTCTCTCTCTCACAGACACCTCTCTCTCTCTCTCACAGACACCTCTCTCTCTCTCACAGACACCTCTCTCTCTCTCACAGACACCTCTCTCTCTCTCTCACAGACACCTCTCTCTCTCTCTCACAGACACCTCTCTCTCTCTCACAGACACCTCTCTCTCTCTCACAGACACCTCTCTCTCTCTCACAGACACCTCTCTCTCTCTGACACCTCTCTCTCTCTGACACCTCTCTCTCTCTGACACCTCTCTCTCTCACAGACACCTCTCTCTCTCTCACAGACACCTCTCTCTCACAGACACACACACAAAAAAAATTGCCCCCAATACATTTAAAAATTACCCCCACGCCCCCAATACATTTAAGAATTACCCCCACGCCCCCAATACATTTAAGAATTACCCCCATACCCCCAATACATTAAGAATTACCCCCAATACATTAAAA
Source organism: Ascaphus truei (assembly GCF_040206685.1). Taxonomy (NCBI): domain Eukaryota; kingdom Metazoa; phylum Chordata; class Amphibia; order Anura; family Ascaphidae; genus Ascaphus; species Ascaphus truei. The sequence continues at coordinate 25,844,656 of NC_134500.1, forward strand.
ATTACCCCCACACCCCCAATACATTTAAAAATTACCCCAAGACCCCCAATACATTTAAAAATTACCCCCACAACCACAATACATATAAAAAATTACCCCAATACATATATACATCTCCTTGGGGATGATCTCCTGATGGTCAGGCCGGTGGCTTGCGGGGGGGGGGAGGGGGGCGTGGGGGGGGGACGGCGGCATGCCGGTGATGCGGGGGGCAATTCTGCGGGGTTGGGGGGGGCAGGCAGCCCAGTGCTGCATGGGACGGCAGCAGCTTGGGGTGGCTGAACGGCCCGGTCCCTGCACTGGGTGAGGGGAGGGGGTCAGTGCTGCAGGGGCCTGTGCCACATTGGGGGAGGGCCGGTGTGCTGCGGGGGGGAGGGAGATGGTGCACCGATGCTTCCGGGGGGGTGGCGGTTTTGGCCGGGGGGGGGGGTGGGGTGTTCGTTCTGCTGGGAGACATGTCTCCCGGTGCTGCTCCTCCAGCACGCGCAGGGAGAGCCGGCGCCGGGTTCAGCATTTTTTTGTTTTTTTTAATTTACCACTTGTTCCCCGCTGCTGGCGGCCCTGATCGCGGCACCCTCTAGCCAAGCCACGGCGCACCAGGGCGCCGCGGCGCGCAGTTTGGGAACCACTGGGATAACCCCAGTTTTTCCCGGTTCTAAATGTGTCTGTTTGTGTCAGTTGTGGATAACTTTTTTCCAGTAAATTAATTTGAGAAACTCTTGTGTTTGTCTGGCGAGTTGATCCCTGGTGTGACAGTTCTGGTCTCCCGTGACACTATGTATATAGTTAGCACATGTCAACTCCTTTAGTGGTAGGCAAGGAGGGTTACACAAACAAATCGGCAATTGTTTAGATGCAACCTAGTATAATGGTGCACGGTAAATGGGATCTCTCAAACACCCCAAACAAACATAGCATAGTATGTATTCGTAATATAAAACACATTTAGCTTGCCTTACTGTTTCTGGTGCCGCTGCCACCTGCGGTGGTCGCGGAACCAGAGGATTAACACTGCAGGAAGGTCCCATTTGGACCCTCCCACATGTTAGCATGGATCCCCTGCAACGTGATCGCAGCAGACACTGGCGCTGCAGACTTTTGCTTCTTCGACTGCGGTGCAGAGGGTGGCAAGTTTTGCTACATCTGTATGGTCCCGAATCCTTAACTCCATTCCTGCCAAATCGGAACTGTAATATGCTTTGCAATGTGTTGATGTTCTCTTGGGAGCAAAAAGCTTCTGTACAGTAAGAAGGAAATACTTTGATAAAAGTGCAGATGGATTGATATAGGCTTTTCTTGTTTTTTTGTTACAGTTAGGGGAATTCCAGCGAGCACAACATGGGAGGGAATAACCTTGGACTGGTGACAGCTTGGGTGTTCAGACAGGAAGAAGGGAAACTCTGTACTTCGTTATTCCAAACAGTTTGTGTATAATAGTTCACATTCCTAATGCTGGACTTTCCTCACCCATCTTACTGGAGCCTGCTTTGAAAAGATAGAACCAAAGTTCGTGACCAGTGCTGCTTAGGTGGGAATCAGGCTTGGGGGGGAAAAAAATAAAATAAAAAAATTCTTCCAAACTGTTCACGATATTTGTCAAAAGTTATTAATCCTCTGAATATGCCGACATACAGGAGTGGGTATACGACATAGAAAGGAATACAGATGTAAGCCAGTACAGGCAGTCCTCGGTTATCCGACAATGCGTTACTCAAAATGGCGTTGGATAGCGAAACGTTGTAAAGCGAAACACGTTTTCCCACAGGAACACTGTTTAAATGAAAGGTTCCGTTCCTGAAGGCATTTTTAATGCTATAATACACAAAATATTTTTACGCAGACAATAAGATATGCAGCATACACATAAATTATATAGTGCATATTCTGTATTATATATATAATATATAATATATTATATAGTATAATATATATATTATATACAAACAACTTTGCAAAGCGTCGTAAGAGCGTTGGATAAGCCATTTTGGTGTTGTAAAAATGAACATAGGTATGCATTGCATAGCGTTGGATAAGCCATTCGTTGTAAAGCGAAGCGTTGTAAAATGAGGACTGCCTGTATATTCTTCTCATCGGATGAACAGTGTGTGTGTGTGTAGCATAAGATTTAGTCGTCCCCTCGAGATCAGAGACGACTATGCAATGATATAATGACGCCAATCTAAGGGAGAGGATAGCTGGAAGTAGATGGGATATGCAGAGACACGGGGGTTGTGGAAAGCGGGAAACAGCGGAACCACAAACCCCCTCCTCCAGTCCAGATAGCAAAGGAAACCCTCACTCGTCCTTCCCAGTGATGATCCTCTTCATGATGAATATATCATAAAAATGTGAAGAACTACTGAGATCCAATATGAAGTCCCGCAGGACGAAAGAGAGGTCTATATAGACAGAAAAATCATGTCCTCACATTATCCGTCCCATCTGACTTGGGGGTGCGTCTCCAGCAAGTACAGTAGATCAACGAAAATCATCTTGCTGCCACTGCTCCTTGCAAAAAAAATACAAAGAAACAAAGTATTCAATTTGAATACTGGTTGTCAGGGTAGCAACCGCCCTGTCTCCGAGGCCAGGAGTTGAAGCTGACTACAGTTTCAATAAACGAAAATTTCGTTTTTTGGAACTGCAGCAGCGTCACAGGGACCTAGGCAGCCAATGAAATCATTCTTCAGAATGATTTCATGACTGCAACTTGGATACTTACCCTGCTGTGTGTAACCCCGCCCCCTCCCCAACGCTGAAAAGTCTGCTGGGGGATAAACACAGATCGCCCAGCAAACTGCAGCACTGCCTCCCCCTCCCGCCCTCCGAGTCCTGCAGCTGGCACCCTGAACGAGGCCTTAGGAAAGAAGGTATAGGTCTGGGGAGCAGAAGGACGGATGTATGGATCTGGGGAGGAGGGACGGTATGGGCGTGGGGGGCACAAGGGGGGGCAGGTCTATGCCTGGGAAGCAGGAGGGGTGGGTGGAAGAGGGTATGGGCCTGCGGAGGGCCGCAGCAGTGCGAGTAGCCGAGTGTAGAGGGGGGCAGCTGGACCACGTAGGTGGCACAGTGGTCTAGGACATTGGTCATGGCCATTTCACTACAATAAAATGACTGCCGGCGCTTAGCCACAAGTCACCTCACCACCGAGACACTCAGATGTTACACTGAGTAACACTGGTTATTTCACCCACGCATCTACATCAAACCCATAGTCTGGATAAGAAAGACTTGGGGAAATGCTTGCAAACCAACTGGGCCGCGATTTATTTATTTATTTTTTGACCGAAAGGAAAATAAAGTAAAATTTTGACTGGTTCACAACCATGGACAAACGTTTTTCCCCGTCTGAGAGTTACCGCTCATTTCCAAGTGTCAACCCATATACCCGAATATTTAAAGCTGGAAAATGTGGAAGCGTTGGTTCTAATCATTGTGAGGTTTTAGACATTTAGTCTTACTCCAAAATACCATCGTTTCTTTATAGTTAGTGGTTAAAATTAAGTTTGATTTGAGAGAACCAACAATACACCATTTCAAGATAAATGGATTTTAGATCGATAACTATATCTAATCCATTAGCATGTAACATAAAATATTTATTACCAGACCTAGCAGCTTCTTGCTGTGTGCTTGATCGGCGAAAATTCGGCTCGGGGGTTAACTAAATGGCAGTCAGTGCAGCAGAAGAGGACCAAAGATGCGGAAGAGGAAGGGGATATGACTTTGTAAATGGTTGCTATAGAAACAAAAAATGCTTGTTACATTATAATACATTAAAAAAGTAATTCAGTTTAAAAAAAAAAAAAATCATCATCAAGTTTTTTCTCAAAGTACAGAACGGCTTTATTATAAAGCACCTGTAGGGAGGCTTGGACGCGAAGCCGCAAGGAAGTGCCTGGGGAGAGCTCAGTCCACAGCACTGGTAAAGTGCCCCCCCAAAAACAGGCTGAAAAGCAGGGAGTGTGCGGCGGTCAGCCCCAGGAGCACCCCTTATACCATGCAAGAGGTGAAAGGCCAGGGGGACCCAAATCGGGGTGATTGTGGAAGCCGTGCTGCCGAGAGGAGTCGGGGGAGGTGGCCATTTTGTTGCGGAGCCCCTCGGGAGTTCCGCCGAGCCGGGTTGCAACTCAATTCCGACCGAGCTTCAAGAAATGATGACCAACCATACAACACCAAAAAAGATCATAACCCACCCCAATGTCTATTAAGGTAATATTCCACAATGCTAAAGGCCTCAATATCCCCCCAAAAAGGCGAATTGCATTTACAGATTACAAGAAAGCTGCAGTGGACATCATATTAGTGCAAGAGACACTTTAGAAAGTCAGGCCCCTTACGGATCCACGACAAACACTTTTCGCAGATATTCTTAACCTCGGCACCAGGAAAAAAAAGGGGAAAAAAGTGGCGATCCTGCTCCATAAAGGGTTCTTGTTCACCCACGATCAAAGTGGTGTCGGACGTTGAGGGGAGATACCGGATTGTCTCCGGTACCTTGCATGGGGTGGAGATGACAATTGCTTATGTTTACGCAACTCTGAACGCTCCAAATTCTTTTCTACTTTTTTTTTGAAAGCTGGGATTCGTGGCGAAAGGCCAAAATTATACTAGGTGGGGATTTTAACACCACTCTGGATACAAATTTAAACAGGTCAACCCCAATGTCACAGAGCCAGCTTTTCCAAAGCCCGGACGACCACCTGAAACTAATAGAATATCTCAAGAGTGTTCGGCCTTGTCGATGTGTGGCGGGAGCGGAATCACAAGTGTAAAAACTACACATTCTACTCAGTCCCTCAAAGTCTACACCAGATTAGACTATATTTTTATCTTGACTCCCCTAATCACACGAGTGCAATCCACACATAAAATCATGTGGTCTGATCATGCCCCGGTGGAGGTAACACTTACGAGATTTGACAGCTCCCCCACCATTTAGATCCTGGAGACTCAACGAGGGGCTGATAAAGATCCCCGAGATTGCTGAGACAGTGGAGAGGGACATTACGGATTATTTATTTTTTTTAACGCTGTGAGGGTCCCAAGTCAGTCATTTATCCGGGAAGCTCATAGGGCTGTCCTGAGGCGCAAACTAATTGGAATAGCGGCAAACAGGAAAAGGCGAGACAAGCTAAAATTGACACATTGAACCCAACAATTACAAAGCTACAGCAATCACACAAAAAAAACCCTTACAAAAAAAATTGAGGGAGCCAACGACCCACAGAGGGGAACTTAATACTGGTCTGTCCGAAGCTGCAGAAAAAATTACGACATGGACCAAACAAAAATACTTCGAGAAGGCTAATAAACCCGACAATGCTGGCATATCGCCTTAGACAAACAACCCAAGTTAGGTATCCATAAAATTAGAACCAACTTGGGGAACCCAACATCTAACCTGGTTAAAATTGCAAAGGAGTTCCACTCTTTCTATAGTAAGCTATATGACGGTAAAAAAGCAACTAAATCCCTGAATTATAGAAAGGAACTGGAAAAATATCCGAGTCAGGATTACCCACTATTCCTGAGCACAAGCAAGACAATCTAAACAAATTAATGCCAGAAGAGATAGCGGAGGTGATTAGTTCCCTGAAGCCAAAAAAAAACCCAGGCCCAGGCTGGTTTTCAAATTTATATTTAAAAAAAAAAAATTAAAAAAAAAAAAAAAAAAAGTTGTCCTGCTTCTTATTCCCCATCTACAAAATCTTTTTAACTCCATGCAGTACTAGATAGACGGTGCAGATTTCCCAAATACTATGAAACAAGCCCATGTATATCTCATCCCTAAGGCAGGGAAAGACCCTGCATGCTGTGCGAGCTACAGGCCGTTATCGTTGATAAATGTAGACTTGAAGATCTTCTCAAAAATTCTTGCCAACCGTCGTAATTGAGTATTGCCTGGTCTGGTCCACCTGGACCAAGTGGGTTTTGTCCCAGGAAGCCAGGCAGCAACAATACGAGGAAAACGATCGACCCAATGGCTCACACCAAAACAAACAAATATCCAGTCCCTGATATCGTTTGACGCAGTGAAAGCGTTTGACCGTCTGAACTGGAAATATGTGGAAGGTACGCTAAAAAATAAATAATAAAAAAAATTAAAATAAATTGGACTTCGGGGATCAGTTTCTTTGCTTCGTTATGGCTCTTTATATGTCCCCTTCGGCCAGGGTATTATGCTAAGGAGGCACTAGACAAGGATGCCCACTATCCCCTCTGTTGTTCGAGCCCTCCCTCCAACCAATGGCCAGTCATATTAGAAACAATCCCAACACGGGGTCGGGGCAAACAATACAAAATAGCTCTGTTTGTAGATGAGGCACTCATGACACATGAAGCATGGAGATCGAGGGGGATCCATAGGATAGTAGACGTTATGGATGGATAAATCCAAGGTCCTTTCGCTAACCTCAGATACCAGTATGACTTTCCAAGTGGCGAGATTTTCAGGTACCTTAAAATCCACGGTTTTGTTGATGGTGGAGGCCTAGCTTCACCCTTGACTTTTTTCGAGACACTGTGCCGCAAGACTCCAATTCAAAGGGGTCGACTTCGATCACTTATTCCTCAATTGACTGGAAAAAGAATTCCCTTTTATAGCACACTGGGAAAGAGATCTAAACCAAACTCTGGAACCAGAAATATGGGGGAAATATTTGAAGCAGCAGCCACAAGCTCTATGTATACACAGATCAAAGAAAATGCTTACAAAGTATTATATAGGTGGTACCTAACCCTGGAGCATCTGGCCAAGATGTACCAGGGAACGTCCCGTCCCCTATGTGTTCCAAGGGCTGTGGCCAGCGCGCCCTGTATATTCATATGTCGTGGCTGTGTTCCGGAAATCTGGAAGAGGGTACAAAGACTGACGGAGAGTTCTGGGTTTTGACTTCCCTCTCGACCCATGGTTATGTCTTCTAAACAAACCTCAGGAGAATATGGACAAATACCAAAAACAAACGTATTACCCATATAATAACAGCAACACGCTGTGCCACAGCAGCGGCATGAATGAGCCCGAACCTGCCGGTTCTTAACCGGATAAGAACAAGAATCTGGTACTCTCTTAAAATGGAAAGACACGTTCAAAATTTCAGAAAGTGTGGCAGCCATGGCTGATGTATGAGACTCAACACGCAAGATACATACACCCCCTCCCCCCCATAAACCAGTCCAATATTCTCCAGTGAAGACCTTCTCCATTTCCCGGGTCGTCCAGGGAGACTGCCAAAAAAAAAAAAATTATAATAAAACACAGAAGGCTATGATTTAATTTGAAGTATATAGTACGTATGTTTATATTTATTTTTGCCATTGGTCATTCATTATGTATTTTTAATGTAATATGTGCACTATTCCTCCCCACCTCCCATTTCTGTATTCTCCCCCTCCTCCTCCCCCCCACCCATTTTCCAAAATGTTGGAAACACACATACATACATACATACATACATACATACATACGTAACGGGTATTCCCTTCCCCCCCAATCGCAGATCTAGTGTGGGTGCGGAGAACATGCAGTGTTACCCGGTGTGGTGCTTTACCTGTTGGCTCGCAGGAGGGCTGAGCTTCCGCCACGGGGAACCTGGGGTAATTATATGATACTATGAGTAACCGCGTACTCGGTGCAGCGCCTCCACCAGCGATGGCTCCCACCATAGGGGGAGTGGTTCCTCGCAGGACACATACAAATAACTCGCACACCTATTTGTATAGTAACTAAGAATGTTTACTTGGGAACATAAGAAACAGCATACAACACAAATAGAATCACACTGAATAACGGGTGTCCCTCTCTAGAGGTGTCTAGAGGTGACACGGACTATGGCGTCGCGCAGGACGCTTCCCCCAACACCAAGTGATCCCACCCAGTGTCCATGGAATCCCCACCCAATGTCCCGCACTCTTGCAGAGAGAGGCAATGGGTGACTGCGCAGTCACTATTAAACTAAGGGCCCGTTGGTGCACTTGTGGATTTAATACTACCTGCCCGAACACTCCCGTGCTCGGATCCACAACACTTTACAAAGGATCCGGCGACAGAAGAACATCGGAACCACCCGGAGAACTGCTGCAGCCGCAACGATGACCTGTGCCCACCTCGATGCACGGAGGCGCAGCGCCCAATAAGTCCCTAACTGACTCTTATAACTACAGGGACAATACTGTACTATAGGACGTCCCTACAGCACAGCAACCTTGATGGCTTAGGGGGAAACTCCTATGGGCCTACAGGGGTTAACAGCTTGCTCCGCTCCCCTAACTGATCCCAATCCTAACTGCAACAGCGCATGCAGCAACGCACTGCACCCTGCGGAGTGCGTACAGCAAATTTGCTGCACGCTAACACTATGCCTTCTTGTCAGGCCTCACAGCACTGCCAGCCGTGACCCTGAAAGGACAGCACTCACACGCACTAAGGGCAGCGTCCCTATCTTGGGCCGTCCCTCAGCACTTACCCACTAACCTGGTGGGGAGTTGGGGCCTTACTTGGCATGTGGGGGACCTTACTCGATGCAGGAGCTGCACTTGCTCTCTGCACCCTTCCTTCCCTCACAGCTCCCCAGCTCCAACTAACTAGCGTGCTGCAAGCCCAAACAATGTATCCACTTTCTCCCTCTGGAGATCCTTGGCCCTCATTGGCCACACTGAGGCACCTGGTGTGCTTGGCCCTAAGCCTCATGGGAGTTGTAGTCCCGTGGAGGCTGCAAACAAATTGGGGCCGCGTGCGTGCCTTCCCTGCGCCTGCGCGAATCCCTAATGGCCGCCGCAACCTCTCCTGCACTTTCCCATACACTCGCGCGACTCTGTGGTTCTTTCTGCGCATGCGCGAGTAGCGGCAATGGCGGCCCCCGCTATCCGGGTGCACCGCCGGGACTCTCAGTGCTCCCTGCACTGGCCCCCACCCTCGCGTGGTGCCGCCGGAGCTCCAGGGACGCCGAGCGCTCCCTGCACTGGCCCCCACCTTTGTGAACAGCCTGCGGGTTCGTCGCTGCCTCCGACGGCACCAATGCTATATAAATAAAAAAGCACATATATGATAAGCTTGTCTGCCGCTTTAAAAGATGTGAACACTTTAAAAAAGCACGGAGGTCCAGGGTTGTAGTAATACCCCACCTGGAACGAAGTCGAAAAGCGGAAGTGGATGTGGCTCAGGGCTCTCTGCGAGGCGGACAGGAGCAGGGTGATAACAGTGGTGGCGCAGGTCACCGGATCAACAAGTGGTGCGAGACTCGTCTACGCCTCTCCCTCCCTTCCCTACCCCCCCCCTCCTTCCCTCCCCCCTATTTCTCTCTCCATAGTTGTTGTTGGTCTGTCAAGGTCTTGTCCTGTGGGTCTCCCCAACGTGCGTCCGTCATTTGTAGTTTCTCCTTGTAAGTTAAGTGTATACCTGGAATAATTTTCAATATAATGTAACCCATTGGCTGTATGCACTAAAAACTAATAAAAACAAAGTTGAAAAAAAAAAAAAAAAGCACGGAGGTTTAGATTATAATTCATGGCATTGGCTGGAGGAGTTAAAATAAGGTTTTTAAGACTTTTTTTTTTTACATACTGTGCCCTCTTAGATGGTGTCAGACAAAACTTTTTATTAAATATCATCACTGGTTAAAATTAGGGGCTACTTTATTATATTCTGTTACAAAGGGCCATCTGATTCTTTTCATTTTTATATAATGTTCTGATTGTCTTTTGTGAAAGACAAATTTTAATATTGGCTCTTACATTTTTAGAAAGATAGATTTGTCAGATCTTTTGATTGTTTAATAAAATCTGAATTTTGAGAAGTTTTGGCCATGCCAGGGATGACTATAGGCAAACTAGAACGACTTCTAAGTGATTGTATTCGCTTTCCTAAAGTCTGCATGCCCCAACACTCCTTATCTTTTGTTGTGATTTCTCGTTTGCTCCTGATAATAGAAGTTTGTCTTTTAAAAACTTCACAGCGGGTGGGATTCATTGGGTTGGGTCGGAAGTCTTTCAGGAACAACATTGTCAGTTTTGAGTTGGACATTTAAAAAGGCACAGTTCGATATAGGTCAAAAGAAATTACATTTAGGAGTATATAGATATACAAGCGCCGAGTACACTTTTGGCGCTATATAAAGACATACAATACATATATACATATACATGTGTATGTACATCTTTATTTATATAGCGCCAAAAGTGTACTCAGTGCGTATAATAATATATATATTACTTAAATCGTGATGTAAACCCTACAGTCTAGAACATGCAAAGCCAGCAGTACAACCAACCTCACAATGATGATACCCATTAAGGTTGAAACATGTCTGTGAATGGTTTCTCTGGCTTTGCATCTGATTCCCATGCTGTGCTTTTAAAGCTGTGTTAACAGCGAGCATTAGAATATATGGGCTCCATGTAAATGTTTTTTCAGACAAAAAAGGTGACACATTGTGTGCTCATTTGCATGTAATTTCCCAGAATCCCTTGCTGCAGTGGAAGCACTGTATGCTGGGGATAATGGTGAAAGGCAGGGTTGCAGACCTACCTAAGACATGTGAATCTGCTCACAAGTGATCTTTTTATTTGAGATATAGATATATACGAGAAACACTTCACACAATTTATTATTAAAGATTTTACATTTTTGTATTCTTTGAAATATAATAAAAATGTTTTGTTTCCCCCCCCCCCCCCAGGGGGAACCCTACAGATCGCCGTTTTATCACAAATATAAACACTCTCAGCCCGGTTTGCTGTAATTACCGTACTTCCCAATTAGAAACAAGGAGGAAATTGGCTACTTTGCCTGTGGAAAAAGGTTTCACAAACATGATCATAAAACAGAAATGTTGATAAAAGATGGTAGTGAATTCACAGTAAATATGGTAAAAATCCACCAAAGCATCTGGTCACCACAGAAAAATTAAACATGAAAAAGAATTGAAATACCTGTTCATTCTTAGTTTGTTTTTGTATGTGTCAGTTTCCTCGATTATCCTATTTAAACCAACTGGAGGTCATTTAAAGAGGGGGGAAAAAAAAAAGAAAGAAAAGCATTCCATTTAAAAACTAATGGGATTTTGTATTCCCCTCCAGCACTTCGTGATCACGCCATAGTGACCTCACTGATGACGGTAATGAAAGTCCTCCTTCTCCAGCCAGGTGACGTCCAGACTTCCAGAAAAAGAAGCCCATGCATTGGAGTGTTTGGGGCAGTTTTACCCTTGCAATGACAGACATAGAATTTAGAATGACATCACAGGTGCATATCAACTTATCTACTTTTCCAGTTTCTTCCATCCAATCTTCTGGTTGCATTATGTGAGCCGTGGGAGTGTGCTTGAATTTTTGCCAATTTGTAGCTGTGTCAGACAGGCAAGGGTTGCCGGATACAGCATACCCCCTCGGGCACTGAAAGGGTAAATTGTGTCTTGCTACAGTAACCTTCAAATGACTTTTGCTCAGGAAAAGACAAAAAAAAAAAAAACACTTCCTGGAAGCCTGAGCAAGTCAACTCGGCATAATATTTCCATGAAAAAAGGAAGCTGTAAGTGGTTTACACCCAATCCAACTGTCAGTCCCTGCTTTGCTGTCACAGAACAGAGCTAGCCCTGCAGCAACACACTGCAAGGGAAGCAGAGACACAACTTCAATACTTATTGTAGTATAACCAAGGACATTCCAATTGAGCTGCATACAGATGCTTGGACCCTTTGCGTATGATATGAAGCCGTCCTCCCCTTGCTAGCTAGCCCCCTTCAAATGAAGCTTTAATCTTCGCAAGCAAGTGGAAGACTGCTTCACAGCACATGAAATGGGGGCCTCTGTGCTCTCCTCTGCCATATTTGTAGTTCTTGTGAGTCAAAAACGGCAAATAAAACAAAACATTACAAATATCTCCGGATCTGGACATCAGGGGGGGGGGGGGGGTTCTATGGATAAGATTTTAAAAATACATTAATTTTGGAGTGGGAAGGAGGGAAAACTGCTATTTTCATAGTATTTAACACATTAAGCCTATTACTGCTCTCAGCTTACTTTATTTCCGCGTATGCCTGAATCTTTTAACCTTTCTGTCTATCGTCAGCCAGGCTACACCTGTATCATGATATTCAGCTTTTCCTGTATAGAGCCATCTAATCAAATCTATAATTTCCCTTCCATTAGAATTGCTTCTCTCCACTCTCCCCCACAGGCTAGTCTGGTTCATGAATGTCTCTGAAGTGTGACAGTTATGTTCATTAAAAACGGGCAAGAACTTCATAGTATACACCAGATATTATATCATCGTTATTGGTTTTATTGCAGAGGCTCCAGCAGGAAGTACATGCCAGATGTCCTTTCTTTAAACTGATTGGAAGAGTCATTCGTCCTGACATGTAACTTGTTGGCTGTCTTCCCTGTCCCAGCTTCCACGCCTTAAACAAAAAAAAAAAAAAACACAACAAAGAACTGCGTAATACCAGTTATTCTATATAAATGCGAGGTCGGGCAACGTTTGCTAGTTTGCAAGCCTCAGGGCAGGAAGCTACACCCTTTTGCAATGGAAGAGACTGACATTCATACAGGTAAAGCAAAAGAAGCTACAGACACAAGGTAGTGCTGACTCCTTACCTGCCAGAGACCCGCAGTCCACAGCTTTATGCTGTAGCACTCTGGTCAATACAGACTGATGGTACAATGCTCACTAGCCCTTGAGCACTGGCTGTATGATCATTACCCTACACTTCTCCCGACGGTACAACACCACTGAATCATTCAAATGAAGACAGTGACCATTGCAAAACCAAAACAAAGTCAACCGATAATGTATTCATTATTTAAAGTAGAAATACCCCATAAAACTAAAAAGCTTGCATAAAAAACGAAATAATGAATAAATGACCCTATATTTTGAATCAAGTATTTACCAAAAAATGTTACCAAATTTATGCAATATTGGCGCAAGCCAGCATTTTTTATTTGTCAGACAAATACAAAAGGAAAGAAGTGACTCACAAGGTCATATTATGTGTGGTTATCTCCTCCCAAAATCTTTCAAATTATACTCCCACACTACAATCTGGTGCTCATGTAAAGTACCTGCATACTGTAGATTGGTGCCAAGAAACGCAGAAGGAACATTCCTCTCCTAGGACATACATGTCAAAATATTCACAGCTGCATGCACGGCCAACACTCCATAAAAAATAACACATGACCGGCATTAAAAATTGCCCACAGTAAGATAGTTTCAAATATGATTTTGTGCTGAGGACCGCAAAAGTGGCTAGCAGGGGGTCTCCAGAGCTGAACCGCATTTATTTCAGCTCCGGGGACCTCTGGTTCCAGAAATACTTACCAGGGAAGGTGCTGCAGGTCACTTCCTGGTTGTGGCTTCCTATTGGCCCACATAGCACAGAGGTTTAAACTCCATTTTGTTTCCCCTGGAGAGGATGTATCTCGGTAACCAGGTGGTCCTCAGAGCTGAAATTAACACAGTTCAGCTCCAGAGACCCTCTGCTTCCTATGTAAAACAAAATTGGCGTCAAATAAATAAGCCAGAAAGGGAAACGTCTCCTTTAAGAGCTTTAACGCAGTCCAGATTACATTCTTTGCGGTGACATGGGAGTGGTCGCTTACCCAAGGCTCCACAAAACACAATTGGCTACTGAACATGCTCTAGGTGTCTTTCAAAAAAAGACTGTTTCTTTATCAGGGCTCATGGCAAAAGACAATGCTCTTATTCAGGTCCTTAAGAGGTTGCAAAGACCGGTCTAGCAGGAATGGTTCAGAACATTCATACCATAACCAATGTGGGAAGCATGTGTGTGACAACAAATCAGCAAACTGTCGCCACCCAGAACACTTCAAAGCTTCCTCACCATTCTTCAAACACTGCGGGAGCAGTGCCCCAAGTTTATTAAAGGAAACAAAAGCAAACGGGATTTTTCCTTTGACAAGTCTGGTGCTGCTTGCACGTGTCCCAGTTTCAGAGCCAGGAAGTTTGACAAATAGACCCCTACAATTAATTGTAGTCATTGCAGTCAGTCAGATAAAAGGCCTGACCCACTATATCAGCAATGAGCTTACAGATGAGCTACTAAAGGGTCATACTGACCTATCAGTATTCCCCAAACAAGCTTATAGCTGGAATATAAGTGGTCACCCTTCATACATTATGCAGTATATCATTGAATTCCTCCTCAGTGCTCTCCACGTAACTCGTCTACACCAGGGGTGGGCAAACTTTTCCCCGTGCGCACCCCTGCCTGCTCTCCTGGGCGTCTCGCGCCCCCATCCCTACTCAGCCCCGGTGTCAAATGATGCGCAGGGTCATGTGACCTCATGTTGCCATGGTTGCCGCAGCGCCATTTGACGCCGGGTTACCATGACGACGTGTCGCTGTAAGTTTAGGGTGTTATAGAGGGGCCACCGGAACTCAAAAAAGGTCAACCTCACATGATCTGCTAAAGATTTTTCTCAATCAGGCCCAGATTTCCAGTGTGATAGCCCAGAGTGGAAAAAATAAGCCATATTTACTAAGGAGACTTCTGCAATAAGACACCATCCAGCACTGGAAAGACATCTTAGGGCAGGAGATGTGTGAACATCCCCAGCAGACGGAATGACCCGCGAGCGGGCGGTGGATAAATAATGTAATAATAGAATAATAAATATGTGAGAATAAATAAACCCCATCCCCCAGCAATTGCAGCAGCCAGTCAATGAAAATGTCTGAACATTGATTGGCTGCTGAAACTGATGTCGCGCTGCGGCAGCCTGGAATCGGAGTTTGGAAAGGCTCCAGTGACTATGGCAGCGGCGACGCCGTGCTTTGCAGCCAATGGTAGTTTCAACAATTAACACTACCATTGGCCGCCAGGGGTCGGTGACGAACGCGCGCACGTCGTGTAGCACGGTGTGTGCTCCAGCCCTTACAGTCCATCCAGCTGAAGCAAATGTATTTTATACCAGCTGAGAAAGGGCAAGAATGAAAACAATTGTGGGGGAAATAACCCTTATTTACCAAATATAGACACCATAGTGCTATAGAAAGTTGTCTTTTACTAGGCCCAATGGTCATACTTTCATCGCTTTGTCAACATCAAGCCCTTTAACAGAGCCACTTTTCAAAAGTTATTACCAATCTTCAACCACTGTTTTTGCCATGTAGTGTAATTAGGTTTCCATGTCTATAAAAATACTGTAAAATTACCATAATGTACAGCAAAATCCATGGCAAAGGTCAGGTGTGTTTTGACTATTATACTTTAAACTTTCTGTAAACTGAAAACCTGACAAAACAATATTATTTGCAATACCACTCCAACAAAAAAGTAAATGGATACATAATTTTGTTTAGCATAATTTCTGTGTGTCTGGCAATTCCCAATGTTGAGTTCAGCCATAGAATACCAAGTCATGTCAAAGCATTATACATTTACAACGCCCTACTGTCAAAGAACAAAATGCATCACACCCTATGCTTTGACTTAGGAGGTGGAGATCAGTTCCCATCAGCAAAAGATGATGTAAATAATTGTCAGTGAACTCTGGACTATTTTCTCTCAAGTTCCCTAATGTTTCCTCCATGCAATATTCCTGTTTAATTTAAGCTTGATGCTATGAGTAGTTGTTTTACACCCCTCAAAGGTGATAACCAGTCCCTTGAGAATCACGCCGTTACCCGTCCTATTTAAATCTGGCAGTAGTAAACATAGCCTGATCTATCTTCAAAAATGTTTCATAACAGCCATAGCTGCAAAAATTGCTGCATAATTACAGTATTTTTACAGTTATGAGAGTTATTAAATAAAAGTAATATATACAGCTCAACCCCCTTATAACACTGTGCTTGGGGTCCAAAGAATCACATTGCGTTATAAGCGGATTGTGTTAGAAATAATGTACAGTTGTATGCATTGTACAATAAAGTATTTAAGATACCAATAATCGTGTTGTAAAGTATTCATAAATATGAAAATTGGGAGCCACCCTTGCATCGCGTTGTAACGGATCGTGTTATAACAGGGTTGAGCTGTATTGTATATTCTGTTTACAACTATAAATATTATTGTGCAGTTTGTATCTAGATAAAATAAAGAAGGAATTACCAATTTATTATGGATACTTTAATATGCTCCAGTAAACGGTTTTTCATAGCAGGAATCCCTGCTAATCAGTGTGTGTATGACAGGCCTGCCCAACTCGTAAAGTGAGAAGGGCCGAACTGCTCCAAGGAAAAAAATTTGGGCCGCACGGGTTAAATCATCATCATCTCTCCCTCTCATCATCATCATCCTCATATCTCCCCCAGAACCCCTCACTATCAACCTTTACGATACTCCCCATCTATCTCTCATACCCCCATCTCTCCCCCTCACCCACAATACCCCCCTCCACATCAAACACACAATACCCCCTCCACATCCCCCCAGCCCATTCCATGTCAGCAGCCCCCCCTTCCCCCCAAGTCAGCATCCCATGTCAGCATCCCCCCCCCACAAGTCAGCATCCCCCCCATGTCTCTCTTCCCTCAATACAACACTCTCTCTCCCCCTCCCCTAAATCACACCCTCTCCCCCTCCTCTCAATATGACTCTCTCCCTCTCCCCTCAATATGACACTCTCCCTCTCCCCTCAATATGACACTCTCCCTCTCCCCTCAATATGACACACTCTCCCCCTCATGTGCAGTTCCTACCTCAGAGAGTACTGCCAGACTGCGGCGAATCAGTCAACTCTTTACTCATTTTCCCTCTCAATGGAGGCATTATGTGAGTTGCTTCTCTCCCAGGTGCCCAAATTACAAGAAATGGGCAAGTCTGGGTAAGTAGCAGATAAGGTTTATTACATCAGAGAAACGAAAAGTAAGTTACACTCACAAAGTATTAAAAACAGCCCAGTGTTAGCCCGATCGATCCGGTGGAGCCCTTCCCTCCAGTGGGGCTCCCGCTACCGCGTCCGACGGCGGGACCGGAAGAAGGGATCTTTCCGGATGTCAACAGGCTGGCTGGGTCCCTCACTCAATAGGCTCCGGCAGGGAACTACGCGTTTTGCAGTGATGCTTCGTCAGAGGAGTCTGAAACGCGTAGGGTTGTATGTACTAGTTTTTTGTTTGTCCCCATTTTCTATTTTATGTAGTCTTAATAAACTTTTTTAGCCCTCCATTCGGTGAGCTGATGGTGCATTTTTTGGACGCTAGCGAATCTTTATTCCAATCCATATCTACTACGTATGTTGTGCAGGCCTGGTGTATGACAACAAGCAGCTGTAACCTCCAGCACTCAAAACTTCCTCAATATGAAACAACCATTAGCAGGAACAATTCACCAATTCACCCACCTCTTGCAGTAGTTTTGTTTTTAAGCAGCTTCATTGTCAAATTAACCTCTGGATGTGCTCCATCTCTGAACACATATTCCACAATACAGCTTCAAGTTATAACAGTTGCCCAAATATATATGGCTATAGTGAACAAAGTCACACTACAGAACCGTTAACGGAGTTACCGAGCTTTGCAATGGACACTGGGTAAAAGAGAACTATACAGACTAGCTATATAATATTGTGGAAGAGGTCGATCCAGTCAAATATGAGAGATGATATAGTTATTGTTATCAACAGAAGGAACATGGATTGTCTGGGTGTGCACAGAGGTACCGATTTCCCAAAATATGCTCTAACAATTTTAAGTGAAGTGAGCACTGAGCTCAAAACTGACAGGAGAGTTGTGTGAAGTTATTCCTGTTCATACGCAGTGTACTGTTTGTATATACAGATCTGTGTAAAACCACCACCTGCTTTACCAGCCTCACCCCAGGAAAGTCTTTCCCCACAGGAGGTATTTGTCTATATTAGGAATATATACTGTAATATCGCTCACTCCATTCAATTATTCTTCCAACCCAACCACCTACATCTAATTTCATAATGTGGTCGCACACCAGGGCTTTTGATTCTCATTTACTTCACTGTAATGTAAATTCAATGGCAGATCGACACGGCCAGACAGTGGAAGGTTATCTGTCCGTTCAGCCCCATTGTCTCCATCTTCTCATTGAAAAATGCCAGGGAAGTTGTCGTTTCTGCATGACACCCTTATCTCGTTTTGTCTCTGCAATATTAACGCAGTCCTTAAAGTATCAGGTACAGTGGCACTTTATGCAGATACTCAGACTACCCCTTTTTGGTTAAAGAATTGTATGCAAAGTATTTCTTTTCGGCAATCTCCAATGCAATGAATTTACAGATGTAGGAAAACGTACTGTTTTTGGCACTATGGCAAGACGTGGGACCGCGACTGTCCCATTTACGGAGGATTATCGCTGTGGGGAGGGGGGGGGGTTCAGATCCAGGAGCATCAATCCACCCCTCCCTCCAAAGCGCTACAGCTGCCGGTTTTAGACAATTTGCCATGAAAAAAAAATCTGTGACTATCTCGCAGTAACGCTGCGAGACTTCTGCAGCCAGACTAATGGCCCATCGGATGAACACATTTGAATGGAACTCACGCTGTGTGAATCCTACTGGGCTGCGAGTCCCATTCAAACGCAGAGAAACCCGCTGTGTTAATACGATGGGCCATTTGAGCCTGCTCTGGAACATCTCACGAGTTACTGCGAGATAGCCACAGATTTCTCAAGGCAAGTGGTCTAAAGGCGTGGCTACATCTGTCTCTCCAGGGCTACCCAGCCACGGCTCTGGAGACAGCCAAGTCTTGCAACATTTGTATTTAATAAAACCTTTAATGCTTTCAACTGTACTATGGACCTACTCCTGCTTTTCCACTGGCGTGTTCAAAACAGGGTTACAGTGGGCAAGTCACTTCAGTTTCCAAAATATTTTACTTTTGCCATTACTTTTCCTTCTGTATCCCGATTGGAAAGCTCATTACAAAATCCTTCATCAGGAGTCTTCCATTCTGTAGGTCGGTAGAATTTTAGCGGTGTGTACCAAAACAAACTTTCCCTAGTCTGTTCAATAATTAGTTCATATGCAAATCAAGAAGTGGCAAGTAGTTTATTGTCCAGTCCGTTAATACCTCTTAATAGGTTTAGGATAAACACTTCTGCCACGAGATACTTCTAAACAGAAATAAACAAGGTTTTCTAAATGCAATATAAAAAGTCTTGGCTCCTGTCTCCTCCCTGGCTGAGACCAGAATGAGCCCCTGTGTGTTCTCACAAGTCCGACATATCGCTCCTGAGATTGGCTATAGGTGCTAGCCCCTCTGCCTTAATTAGCCTTTTGAACAGGGGAGTTTCCAGCAGTCAGGCAGCTTGCCTGGCAAACCATTGTTTGTACTGCTGGTTTGCAAGTGATGGGTCTGAAAAACCCATCACACGGTGTCTCTTAAAACATACCCTTCATTGAAAATGGGGGGGGGGGGGGGGGGGAAATACACCTTATACTTGGCAAGAAACTCATGTTTACACCACCGCTTGGACACATTTTGGCTAACTACTGTAAACTTGCCTTCATGTGTTTGTAGCTGGCAACTCCATGAGACAGGTTGCAGCCACACCCCAAGCTTAATTGCAACTACAACAGAGAAACAAAGAACACAGAACTTAACTGTCTCAAGCTCAGCACCCTGATTTACAGTATAACCCCATCGTAGCAGCAACCATCTCCTTTTGGGGCCTCCACAGTTACCAAGACAACACGTTTGTTACAATGTTGCAACACCATTACTTTTTACACATATCCCCCTAGCAACTACCCTAAGAAAAAGATTTAACTGCTTAAAGTTAAAATGAACACACACACACACACACACACACACACACACACACACACACACGTATAATCTTTGTTGGAGATCAAATTTGTGTGAAAAAAGAAATGTAAAAAATATCTAATATTAGACAAGGTGTTACACGCTTATGAACTTCAGTTCAAGTTCAAGGTATCGTGCTCAATGAGACTGGTGTGTGAGAAGACATCCCAGCTTCACCGGTGCAGTACAGGCATACCCCGCATTAACGTACGCAATGGGACCGGAGCATGTATGTAAAGCGAAAATGTACTTAAAGTGAAGCACTGCCTTTTCCCACTTATCGATGCATGTACTGTACTGCAATCGTTATATACGTGCATAACTGATGTAAATAACGCATGTGTAACAGGCTCTATAGTCTCCCCGCTTGCGCACAGCTTCGGTACAGGTAGGGAGCCGGTATTGCTGTTCAGGACGTGCTGACAGGCGCATGCGTGAACTGCCATTTGCCTATTGGGCGATATGTACTTACTCGCGAGTGTACTTAAAGTGAGTGTACTTAAAGCGGGGTATGCCAGTAATACATTAACAGCCGCGCAGGCGATTAATGGACAAGTTTATCTGAACGTGGTGCAGTCCGACACCCGGTCCCACTAGTAGGGGAGACAATTCTAACAAAGTTGCAGGTCTCTCTCCAGTCGGGAAATGCTGTTTAATGCTGCGGGTATGCAGATTGTACTAGCCGTGAAGGGATTAATTAAAACAGCTCTGCATGTCTCTACAGCAATAAAGGAGTTCATTACCGCAGCTCTGTGGGCCTCTTCAGCAACGAAGAGTTTAATTCTGACTGCTCTGGTGTTCTCTGGAAGATATGATGTTAATAACCACAGTGCAGTAGGGTTTAACAGTGGATACTTTATAATTTATCCGAGTACCAAAGTGTGTTAAGGCATCCGTCCGCACTAATCACCTTTTTGGCATTTTATCTGCTTAGTTAAAGATAGCTTTCCTTGCCCTTCCCAAAACTGTTTTATTTTTAAGATCTTATGTTTCATTCAGGAGAGAAGAGTGTTTGAAATATTAAAAGGGCTTATTCTATATCGGCCGATTTCAGATGTATTTTTCCATTGACTTCATCGAGGAATTTTTGGCAGAAGACGGCCCGATTGACCAATATAGAAAAAGTCTCTCAGTGTCCGGGGGTCAAAGTGAACCTCTCCCCAGGGCACAGTGCAGTCCAAAGTTTAAGGGCTCGCTCAGACAGGCTGCTCCTTCAGCGTGCCTGCGTTCGCGCCTCTGCCGCATGCTCCTGCAGCACAGCGATCTCTGCTCAAACTGCAGCAGTTGGGTCGCAGCGTTTGGAGGCATGGCGGGGGGGGGGGGGTGTAACGCACACGTCACGGAGCTGGTTCGCCTTTATTGGCTGAACCAGCTCACGTCACACGACAGTAGCACAAAATTTAAATTTTGGTTCTGGCGGCAAAATGTCGCAGCGACAACGTTGCACTTTGCCGCCGGTGGGGTTTTCAGTTTGTAAACTCCCACCGAACAACCAGAAATTGCGACGGACGTGCGCGGGTAAGTCGCAACGCTGCCTGTCTGAGCGAGGCCTAAGGCCACGCCACGTCCATAGAAGGACAAGCCGCGCTGAGCCGTGCGGACGCTCCGTGCTGAGCCCCGGCATCCTCAATGAGGATGTCTTTAGAGGGGGCTCACGCGAGCGTCCGCAGGCGTGCTGACGAGTTGGCGTGCTGAAAACATCCAATCAGCGTGAAGCAGCGTCAACGTCACGGCGCCGTGACGTTGACGTGTCACGGGCGATTGGCCCAGCGACGTCACTGCCCCGCCTCCCGATCGCGGACGCTGGCTCGCCTGCACGGGCATGAAATCGCTCATGCTTGATCAGGTGAGCATCAGCGTCCGCACGGCTCAGCGCTGCTCGACGTTCTATGGACGCAGCCTAAAGCGGAGCTCAAAAAGGTACTGCATGTGGCTGACAAAGTACACGACGCGGTTGCCGCTTGAAATCACAACTTCAGTTGTCTCCTTCAAGTGCAGCGGCGACAACGCCGGGTGTCGTTTTCTGTTTGAAAACACACACACACCAAAGCGCAAGAGTGGCGAGCGCGCGCAAGCTTCATCGCATTCTGTGTGAACGCAGTCTAAAAGTGTCGCCTCAGAAGCTAGAGATTAAGTCATGTTTGTTTAACAGTACAAGCATAGGGGGAATGATACCAACATTATAGGCGTACAACTCATATAGGCGCCAGGGACGGGATTGCCACTTTAAAGCTGAAAATCAGAAGCTGAATCTAGTTGAATGCGGAAATGCCACTTAATTAACATGAAACAAAAACGACGTAAATTAAAATGTCATTGAAAATAAACCTGGTGCATTAAATACCAATAAGTTCAAACCAAAGCATGTTGTATAAAAAGGTTTTGACTTCCATGTTTTTATCCGCATCACATAATTGTGCAATGGTTTAATAGTTTGCAATTTTGGACACGGAAGTGAAATAGTTTTATAATAATAAATAATAATAATAATAGCATGTTCTTGTATAGCGCTGCAAGTTTTATGTAGCGCTTTACAGAGACGTGTCCCTGCCCCGTGGAGCTTACAATCTATGTTTTTGGTGCCTGAGGCTCAGGGATATAAAGTGACTTGCCCAAGGTCACAAGGAGCCGACACCGGGAATTGAACCAGGCTCCCCTGCTTCAAACTCAGTGTCTTTACTCACTGAGCCGCTACTTCTCCCTTTTTATGGAAAAAAGCCTATACATTGTCACCCCCACCATTTTCTGCGGACTGCTCATTTAGATAGGAGTACTAAACTACAATGAACAAAAGCAGTATCTATTTTACGTTTTCTTATATTAGTTGTTGTGGTGCAGTTAGGCTTCCAGGTTAATATTAAGGAAGGTATTAAATGTATCTTAAATTATGACACACACACATTGACGCATATTTACTATAGCGGTGCTATGCCAAAACTCCTCCTCGTGGCAGAAGTCACCTTACAGCCTTATACTGAAATGAGTTATAAGTTGTCTACCAGCGCAGGAAGGGGTATTAGAGAATAGTAGCAGTAAATATGGCCCATTATGTCACTGATATCTTTGAATGCGGTGGACAGATGTGTTGCCCTCTTCCTGAAATCAGTGACGCATTGTGGCAAATTCATCAAGCTCGGGAATAAATGCATTCGTTGCCTTGAGTGGGAGTTAAGGCCTCATGGTGTGCAGTAACCCATATCCACGGCCTAATTAATTCCCCCATAAATGTATTTGCGCCGACATTTACGGATAGTCACCAGAAAAACAAAATGTTTGCAATGTTTTGGCAAAGTACGAGAAAGTCTGTGGTTTTCACCCATATTATGCAAAAATGCAGTATTTAAATGTGAATCTGTGCCATTCTGTACAGTGAGCGAAATGCAAGCAAATTTTTTTTAGAGGACAGCAATTTTCCCGGGGAATTACTAATGCATAATGAGTTTTGTGAACCTGTATGTAAGTTTTGCATGTCTAGTGTTGAAAGTTCATGTGCGAGTGTGTTACTGGACTCACATCCGAACACTTTACATGGTATCACATCCTGAAATGTCAGGCAAGAACAGTGATCACAATTAGCAATAGGTTTGTTTCCTGCTGCAGGCAGTTTGTACTTGGACCTAAAAACTCAACCAATGTTCACCATAAATTATCACTGAAACCAAGACAAACTCACAAAAGGGTGCTAAGCTTTAACCTTCACATAAATAGGAGGAAAGGCGTGCTAAAGCTTAGCACCCCTTTGTACCTCTTGGCCCAAATGTCTCCCCAAGGAGACACAGATGGGGCAATTTCTACTTTATCTTTAACAGCTGATCCATTCAGTACAATATTAGCTGCTTTGTTGCCTGCTGCAAAAAAGGAGTTATGGATATTACTACTGAATCTTGTTCTTTGTTACGATCGTGAAACGCTAAGTTATTTTATGGCAGGATTTGTACATAAGTCGTAATTACAACTCACAGATTTTATAAGCATTTCGGATGTCACATCATAATAAAGTACCGGGGAACTAATAATGCGC
The DNA here is from genome assembly GCF_040206685.1 of Ascaphus truei. NCBI lineage: Eukaryota > Metazoa > Chordata > Amphibia > Anura > Ascaphidae > Ascaphus > Ascaphus truei. The sequence goes on from NC_134500.1 coordinate 25,868,424, forward strand.
TCTATATTGGTTTTATAAGAGAAAAGCGGGGTGGGGGGCACTGCAGAAAATCCACTCGGCACACCTGGCATGGTCTCTGCAGTGCAGCTGGTCTGGGACCAGCATTTGGTTCGTGGAGAAAAAGCTTTGTGGCTGAAACTGTACCATAATACCCATTAGCACTACACAATACAGCAAGTTCATTTAATGTACAGACTCATTTACTCCCAACACACACAATGTTGCTTGAGGCCATGCACAGGGCAGTTCAAGGGGAAGAAAATAGGAATTAATAGTGAGTGGCAAGTAATGATAGATATGAATATCAGTTAAAACTGATCAATTAGATTGTAAGCTCTTCGGAGCAGGGACTCCTTTCCCCAAATGTTACTTTTGTGTGAAGCGCTTCATCCCATTATGTGTTATGTGTTATTTATATGAGATTGTCACGTGTATTACTGCTGTGAAATGATATGTACATTAATGGCGCTATATAAATAAAGCCATACATACATACCTGTTGGGTGTTCATCAAATACCCTTTACACTGCAAAAGGTGCTTAAAAAAAAGAAGGACCTGCAACATGCCAATACCAATTATTTAAAAGAAAAAGCAGTCGTTTGACACCAAGAATTGGGAAGAAATTTTTAAATATACCAAACAAGACAGGAGGGCTGGGTCTACCATGCCTTATTTCCTACTACAAGGCAACCCAGACAAGCCAACTAATACTATGGCACTCTAATCCAGTCCACAGACGTTGGGTATCTTTGGAAACGGATTTAGTTGAATTAAGTAATCTTCTGTGGTCCCCAGTGAGAAAGAGGCCGGAAATATTCAAATCCAGACAAATTATAGCCCACTCACTCAAATTATGGGACTCTGTAGCGATTAGACACCTCCTTACAACACGTAATATACTTATGACTCCACTATATGACAATCCAGAATTTAGTACAGGAATGGGCCGTAATAGGTTTATAGACAGGAAAACAGCAGGTGTCACAAGTTTAAAAGATGTGGTGGGGGTGCCCATTCATAGCAGCTTATTGGCTGGAAATCAAAAATGTGGTCACAAAGGTTTTTCGGTTTGGATCTACCAATGGATCCCTGGTTATTTCTATTAAAACGAACCATATCACCCCCTCACGAGACATGAAAATAAATTACTATGCCACATATCTTCAGCCGCAAGACGCGAACTAGCGGCAGTATGGAAACAAACAACTATTCCCTCAATCCCCAAAATTAAAAATAAAATCTGGCAGATTTGCTGCATGGAAAAACTGGTTAGTCTTAATAACGACACTGCGCGGATTTTCAGAAGGTGTGTGTGTGGTTACCTTGGATTTTGGGTGCTGGTCAACTAGAAATTAATACCCACTTAATTTTGCTGTAAAAAATGTTACTTATATTAATTGTGTGATTGAATATTACAAGATGATTTGTTAGGTAAAATTCTAAATGAATGTGTTCTCCCGTCTATTTTCTGTACCCTTCCCCCCCTTTTATTTTCTCCATTTCCCTCTCTCCCTAAAAATTTTAATAAAAATTAAGTTAAAAAAAAAAAAAAGCAGTCGTTTGTCTGACTTAATACAAAGGATCAACAGTAAATATTTAAAACATTGGGGCAAAGCTCTTTGGATTGTATTTAATAATCATTTGAGCAACATTTATACAGATAAAAAAAGGACGAATAGAGATTTTCTACACTACTGTATATATTCTCTGTACTGTGGAGAGTTAGTAAGTAATTAGTCAAATAGATGGGGTACAGGGGGTGTGGAAACAATAGTATTGTCACATTTAAACCAATGCAGCCAAGTGATAAGGGGGGGAAAGGAAACTCGTCGCAGAAACAGTGTTAAAATGAAAGGTATCACTGCAACATCTGTGATGGTTTAAGTGCTTATCACCTCTACCTACCATCCAGAACCATAGAGGTTAACAGATTTACTTCAGCTTCATAAACCCTCTGCAAATCTTAAATGTACTTATTGTGCTTGCATACAACTGTCAATAACACTAGAGCATCTCCCAAGGGTTACCAGAATAAAAAAGGGAAAAAAAAAAAAAAAAAATAGAGAAAAGCTAGATTATATATTAATATTAAGGTTGTAATGCCTTTTAATAAACCAACATATCAATGATAATGTGTTTTTCCGTTAAAAGGTTTCACAACCCATTAACTATCTTGCTCTTTCTGGGACCAGTATGGCTACTAGCACCCTTTAACGAAGAGGGACTTATTACAGCTCAACCCCCTTATAACGCTACGCTTGGGGTCCAAAGAATCACATCGCGCTATAAGCGGATCGCATTAGAAATAATGTGCAATTGTATGCATTGTACAATAAAGTATTTAAGATACCAATAAATCGTGTTGTAAAGTATTCATAAATACAAAAATTGGGAGCCACGCTTGCATCGCGTTATAAGCGGATTCGCGTTGTAACGGATCGCGTTATAACGGGGTTGAGCTGTACCAACAAAAAAAGGATCATGGACAAATTAGAATATTATTTGTAAACTCATTCAAACCACATGGCACGGACGCCAATAGCACATTATTTAAAAATCGATGTGTCTTTATATCTTAAAGACAACAGCTGTAATCTTATACAGTACGTGCATCATTCTCAAGCTGAGTGACAAATCCACACTCGCTCTCTCGCAAGGAAAAGGTGTTGACTAAAAAAAAGCTTTTCTTTTCACAGATAAGATACCACTCATTTCTGTATGAAGTAAACATATGATAGGGTTTCAGAGAAACACAAATACAGTTAATTCCACTCACAATGACAATGTCATTAAGCTCATGAGACATACCAGACAACAATTCCCACAGTGACACACAGTTCACCTCCTTACTCAGTGGGCTCAGTGAAACATTTTTCAGCCTCTTCCCAAAGAGAGATCAGTGACACATTGTGGAGGTCTTGACATGTTATGTGCTGCACCATCTGCAGAGACTCAATGTTTGATGTTTCAGAGGGGATCATATCCTGTAATATACCTACAATTCTCCATGGTCAGTATGCAAACTAAAATATTTTATTAGTCTTTTGGGAGCAAAACTCAGGGGAAATGGCGAGTAGAAAAAAACATTTGTTTCAAGGGAATATAAATTAATATCAGCTGTATTTTGATCAATGTCTGTTTGTATCCCTTGTGAGTGATCTGTGAGACATCACTCAGTATTGTTCCACAGAAACTGGAATGAAATATACTGCAGCCCCCACCAAAACCCTAATGATACAAATCTCCCCCTCTACCTTTTAGTAGCATCAGATAGATCTCCTATCAGTTATATATCTACATATTGATAATCAGACAGTTTGATAACCTAATAGAATTATTTCATTCACCTGAGAACGAATGAACACACACACACACACCTAGATTGTAAGCTCCTGGGGGCAGGAACCTATTTCCTATTGTCTCAGCTTGTCTTCACATTTACTGTATGTACTCTTTGTCATACCACGTTATTCATCGTCCACCCTCCCACTTTGTACTGCGCTGCGGAAAATGTTGGCGCCATACAAGTAAAAGGCAATATAATCACAGATCACCGTGACCGTAGCATTTTGGTCATCATCTTCTGCCACACAATGTTGGTCGGTGCTGCGATAAAACGTAATAACACCCACATTTCATTATATAGCTGCTTAGCTGATCGTCAGCCTTAAAGCCCAGTTTTTGATGCAAAATAAAATAAAATGCTGTTTTCCCAAAACTCTACAAAATCTACATGTGTTTATTTTCCAGTCTCCCTGATGCAAACTGGTGCAGTGGGTGCCCAGATGGAAACAGATTCAGAAAATATTGCTGTTAAACTGCATTTTGCTTAAATAAATCGAAATGGATCATTTTGCCCATTTAACTTTTTGCAGCAAAAACATGATAAACTAAAAAGTACCCAACATATCTAATTTAATGTGTTGATCCAATTTAAAGCACCACATGTTGAATCTAGTTTTTTTTTCACCAGAAAAGTGAGACATCACCATCCTCATTACAAGGGAGCTTTAACTTTTTAAGCAGAATACAATGTGGTTGGCAAACAGCAGCTAATAGTCAAACGCGTAGGAGGATACATACACACTTAACCTAATGAACAGATGACTGTATATAGGATAAGAGACACTTCAAGAAGATCTCACAAAATGCAAAGATAATATCAATAAATTAGGTAATAGGTGGGGCTTAAAGCAAGAGGAAAAGAGAGACATGCCTCAATCTTTTTAGGTGAATCATGTCAAAAATGAGTCATTTTACACAGATCATTCCCAACCCAAAACCAACATGAAGAAAAAAAAACAACACACACACACATGGGAGGAAGAGAAGTGAAACAGCTGTAGCACATCTGTCAAACTTACTTTGTCCTGCTTGCTGTCCTCAGGCTGGGGGGGCACTGATGCAGCTGGGGGAGACTTGATACCAGTTGCTCCTGCACTGGAAGTGCTAAAGGGCTGTCCCGAGCTTCCCATGGTGGTGCTACTGGTGGGACTGTGACCTCCTTTTTCCCCTGTCTCCACTTTAATGAGCCTGTGCTTGGGAGACACATACTTGACCTCAGGGGTGGGGGATGGTGAAGAAGGGGATTGAGCTGTGGCAGGAGCTGAGGGGTTGGGTGCAGTGGAGGAGTTGAGAGGGGCGCAGGAACCGGTGACCCCAGAAGTAGTGTAAGGATCCTCAAAGTCTCTCTCCTTCTGCAGCTTGTAGGCAGTCAGGATGTCCGGCTGTCCCGTTGGAGTGATGGGGAACGGGGGTGATGTGGAGTGATGGTGGTGATGGTGGTGGTGATGGTGCATAGGGGCTGCCCCGGGCTGGCACTGCCTGTAATCCGGTTTAGGAGGTGCAGGAGGCGGTGGCTTGGAGCTCTTGAACCCCAGGTGCTCCTTGATCCATTTGGCCATGCTGCCGGCGCATTGCTGTCCCGTGCTGGACGCTGGTGAGGGGCTCCCTCTGATGCTGCTGCGGGTGGGGTCCACTGGTTGCTGTTGGGTAGCGCTGGCTGAAGCCGAGGAGTGTCCGCTCAGCAGCATGGGGGAGAGAAGCAAAAGCAAGCGAGCCAGGGACTACAAGCAGCGTGGTGAGCAGATACAGGTCTGTATGAAGAGGCTGTGTGTGTGTCCAGTGCACGTTATATAGATACACACACACACACGGCTCAATGCACTGGAAAGGGAACGCAGTGCGCCACCTAGCGAGGGAAACGTAGCACTGCATAAGCTTCAATTAACTATGCTACAGTAAAAGGGCTGCGCTTAAAGTGACGGCGACGGCGAGAGCGACGCGACGTCGCGTCCAAACAAATGCGTGCGCTTATATATAGTAAGCCCGGCGCGACGGCTTGGTCGCGATCGCTGGAAGTCATCTCTATTTGTTTTTCCAGCGACCGCAGCCTGACGTCACCGTCACTTGTAGCTTCCAACGAGAAGGTTGACGCTAAGGCTGTGTCCATAGAAGGTGGAGCCGCGCTGAGCCGCGCGGACGCTGATGCTCACCTGATCAAGCATGAGAGATTTCATGCACATGCAGGCGAGTCCGCGATCGGGAGGCGGGGCAGTGACGTCGCTGGGCCAATAGCCCGCTAACGCACCGACGTCAACATCACAGTGCCGACGTCACGGCGCCGTGATGTTGACGCTGCTTCGCGCTGATTGGATGTTTTCAGCCGACAGCGCGCTGAAAAACAGCTTTGGCTGTCGGCTGAAAAATCCAACTCCTGAGCACGCCTGCGGACGCGCGTGTGAGCCCCCTCTCAAGACATCCTCATTGAGGATGCTGGGGCTCAGCGCCGAGCGTCCGCACGGCTCAGCGCTGCTTGTCCTTCTATGGACACAGCCTAAGGCCGCACTTATAGTGCTGGCAACGGCGACGCGACCGATGACGTCACCCGTCGCCGTCAGCAAAAGTTGTAATTAGGTTATTAGCGACATCACTGGAGACAAGGCCAGTGACGTCACTAAAAGGGACGGGCCGCGCAATTTGATTGGTTTAGAGACAGTCACGTGGTGACTGTCTCTAAATTCAAAATTTTTGGTTGCTCCGTCGCACTTACTATAAGCGCTTATGACGGAGTAAATGTATTTGTTTCGGAGCCACATCATATCGCCGTCACAAGGCACTATAAGGCCACGTTTATAATGCCGCAACGGCGAGGCGATCGATGACGTCACCCGTCGCCACTGGCGAAAGTTGCACTTAGATTTGGAGCAACGTCGCTGGCGACAAGGCCAGTGATGTCACGAAGGGGGAGGGCAGAGTGCATTACGCGCTCTGTGATTGGTGTAGAGACAGTCACATGTGGCAACTGTCTCTCAAAATCAAATTTCAATGGCTTCAAAAAAATTTGTAGCTCGCCGGGCACTATAAACCAGCCTAAAATAGATTTATAGCACTAATACAATGAGGGCATTTGAGCTACTTCATCTGTTTGACACAATAGGAGTTACAGAGAGTATTTAGTTGCTAATTGTGTAATTATTATGCTTTTTAATTTTTATCTGCAACTAAAAAAAAAAAAATATGTGTATACACACCTGATTAAGGCTGCGCTTATACAGCCGGCGACCGATGACATCACCCGTCGCCATTGCGACGAGTGTATTTTGAAGTGTAGGCGACGTCGCCGGATGACGTCATAAAAGGGGAGGGCAGAGACCCGGAGAAGCTCCCGATTGGCCACAAGGGGAGACGTCGCCGAAAAAAATCAAATATCAGTGACTACCAGATTTTTGGTAGCGCTGTCGCCGGCACTATAAGCGCAGCCTAATAGATCGAAGGAAGGCAAGCAGAAAAGCACTCTATTTGCATCAAAATGCACTTTCCTGCAGTTTGATGGCTACCTACTGTATTTGTTGGGCATCTTAACCCTTTAGATGCCAGGGGGGTGTGCAACGCAATGCATTTCTGGCCCCATTGGCATTGAGAGGTTAATCCCACGTTTAACACTCCCCCCCCCCCCCCACACACACACACACACATTTATAGAGCATTCCATCAAAGTCTACCACAATCTGGCAAAGGCAAAACCTTCAACTCCAGCTATACTTACATACTTCCAACACATAGCAGTTATTATTGAGTTTTAATTTTAAAGTAAACAATGTAAAAAATGACAAAATAAACTATTAATATTATAAGAAGATTGATACAATTAGTACAGAGGCCTCTGCTTAGAGAAGTTTTCAATGTAGATCAGGACTGGCCAACTGCAGTCCTCAAGGACCACCAGCAGGTCTGGTTTTCAGGATATCCCTGCTTCAGCACAGGTGGCTCAATCAGCAACTGGTCATTGACTGAGCCATCTGTGCTGAAGCAGGGATATCCTGAAAACCTGACCTGTTGTTGGCCCTTAAGGGCTGGAGTTGGCCGCCCTGATGTAGATGGAGCACATTACATGCAATGTGTGATGTTTATCAGTCTCCCCAGCTGCAAAACAAGTACACCTTAAGCAAATTGGATATATTTAAAAAAAAAAATTATATATATATATATATATATATATATATATATATATATATATATATATAGTACCCCAACTTGACTGTATTTCCATCAGACTATATGGTGTGCAAGGTAACACATTGCTTGCCCGGCATATAATCAAAGGCCGCTATTCAATATATAAAAGCGCTCAGCTCCATTCATTTCAATCAAGCTAAACTCTTTTCCAGCACAGAGAAGATGTCTCACAGTGATTGAAAGGGCTTAAAAAGTAGTAGTCATGTGAAAGATAAAAAAAAAAAAAAAAAGCGATTCACATAGATTTAGCAAAAATGTATTACTTTTTTTTTAAAATATAAAGTGGAATTGTAACATTAAAAGTAAAAAAAAAAAAAAAAAAGTGGTACTATGGATGTGAAAATAAAAAACATAGAGTGGCACCATCAGGCCACTCATACAAGCGGGATTATCCTAGGTAATAAAAAGCACCAAAACTGTATTATTTATTATCTGCACAATTCAATTCACCCGATACGTCTATTTCAACATCATACATGGACCGATATCATTGAAATGTCACTTTCACACATCACAGAAACACGTGGTGAGCTATTTATTAAGACTGCGGGATTGACGTAGCCATACACCTCTCACATATCCAAACGAGCTATTTAGATTGCAATTTGGTTCCAGCGGTGGAAATGTGTGCGGTATGCAATTTAATCAAATCTTGCTAAATCGGGCATTTACATGCTATTCAATAAATTGTGATTTTTCATTTCACCGGGAAATCACACCGACCCCAGGCATGTAAGAATGTGGATTTCTTATTAAACTTTATTGGGAGTTTCGAAGAACGGCATTATCACAGTTTAATGATTAACCTCCAAAGAGAGAGAGAGAGAAAGTCCATTATAGTCACCTCCGTTTCTCCTTATATACCACAAAACTACTTAACATATTCACAGATGTTAAATAAGAATTATGCATGCAAAAATATGTATTATATTTAGCAAAAATATGCAACTCAACTATTGTATTCTGACATGGAGTAATTATGTATTTTTGTGGCATATAAAAGAGAGAGGTAGATTAGTCTATTTGACCCTCAGACGTCTGGGAAATGAGAAATAAGTATCACAATTGCAGAAAGTAAAATTGAGGGGGATTTGTAGCAATATTACTGCACAGGTGATTCTTAATGAATATGTTAAACGCCTGTTTATTTTTTATTACATTCTGTTTTTGTCCAATTTTACATGGCAAAACAAACAGTTTAGTGAATACACCCCATAATCTCATTATCAGTATACAATCTACACTGCACAATCTAAAAAAAGAGTGTGTTTAATTTCCTGTACAATATCACAAATACATGTTTACTAGAATACTTCCGTAGCTTGAAAAATATAGATTCAATTAGAGGGATGGCTATTAAAAAAAACCCAAGTCATTGGAAAAATTACCAGCTCAGCTAGATGTAAAGATAGTAAAACAGAAACGGACCCAGCAGAGAACAGACAGCTGTGAACCCCACAGATCTTGTGTCCTTTGCCAGCAATGTGATAAGATGAATGAGAACACCTGCACATGTCGGTTCAGACTGCACACCAAGTACTTGGGAAAACCTGGACTATTTTGAAGATGTAGCCAGTTCCACCAGGCTATACAAATCTGCAAGGAATTCAGCTTTTCATCTAGGACCATTGCCGAGCTAAGAAATCCATAGTACAGCTTGTGCTAGCTGAATTCTTTGTATGTGCACATACATATACTGTAGATTGTGGCACAGCACAATGCTGCAATAATAGCAATGCACATACATGATCAAACATTGTTATGGTGCCATGAGACTTATTGGGAGGGGGGAGGGGGGTCATTAATCTCCGATAAGGGATATTAGAGCTTGATTCAGCATTGACTGCCATTAAAGTCAATAGCAGTTATTGCCAGATTCAGCTACGATGCCACTCATCAGAGCTTAGTGCATCTCAGCGATAGAACTGATTGTGGTGGTTTTAACGTGACATCTGTTCTGAGGCCCATATTCACTGAAGGGTGCTAAGCTTTAGCATGTCTTAACTCAATTTAATGTGAATTGGAGTTTGGGCGTGCTAAGGTGTATTAACATTTAATGAACGTGGGCCTCAGTGCTAGGACTAATGTGTATTAATGGTAGTGACATGTTTAATGTGTTACATCTATGTGACTGATGCATTTCTACCTAGAAATGACACCACGTATTTTTAAAAAATTCTTTGTTTGTGAACCAGGTTTGCTGAGACATGGGAGGGGTTTGGTTTCCCCTGGCTCACCCTTTTATCCCTGTGTTCAAGTGCTTGCACGGGGTTATCCCTCCTATCTCCTCCTGCTCTTATATTTATTGGCTCTCTGATAAGGGTAGGGTGGCCTAAACGTAAAGAAAACACTTGACTAACAAACAGCTCCCCATTCAGAAGCCCGTAAGAAAATCAGCTTATAATTAATTTCCCATAAATGAAAGCAGGCAAATCTTTGCTATTATCATGGTTAGATGTGTTTAGGGAAGCAAAATTAGACATAACTTCTTACAAAACTGTGTTTTCAGGCTAGCTAGATGGGACTGCCCTATTAAACTTCAACTTAAAATTAAATGTATTAACTTCTTTGCTGTCACAGAAACCTGCACCTCATTGCAGAATAATGCTTTCATGGCCTCTCTGGCAGTAAAAGGGTTAAGAAAAGTGGCTTCATTAGAAAGATTTAAATACTCTTAAAGTAACAAAAATACTTTTGTCTTGTGAAAAGTAAATAAAGTGGATGTATTTATTTTCAATGTGTCCTGTGACATTTTATTATCTTTGTCTACCACTAATTATAGAATAATAATCACTTTATTAAAATAAAACCCAGAAAGGAAATAAATTATGGAATGAATATACAAAGCCCCACAAAACCTATTGTCACTAATCAGGTACAATTTACTTTTGTTAAGGTCACTTTGGTCCTGTATTCAGCAATGCCTCTGCATAAGGACTAGTTACTTGACCATAAGAAACCTAAATACTCCCTCCCCCAATAACCACCGTAACACCTATCATTTTTTTTGGAAAATGACCGCAAATTTATTACACATATCCTCATGCATACAGGCTCATCTGTGTCTGTACACCAGCCGTCCAGCTGACAGACCCAAGTAGGGTTAAGCATTTTCACTGTCCATGGCCAGACATGCCCCCACTACAGTATACCACCAGGGACCATCTACGTGTCCACTGATCCTTGAGCCCCTGACTTCTTAATACAAAATGTCCCCGAACCTCCTGTTTAACCGTAGTGACAAAGATTATGACTATAGCACCTCAAGAGAGCTATTCAGCAATGCTGCAGGTATTCCTGATCTCACCTCCCCCCTATATACCCCCTCCATTCCCTCCATGTACCCAATTTTAACCCCTACACAAACCGAGGGCTAATCTGCTCTCTGGTCATGTCCCTCCCTTATAATAATCGGGAGTCTCTTTACCATAGCAGCCTCAATAATCCCTCCCCAATAACCACTATAACACTAATCTGTTTTGGAAAAATGGCCACAGCCTTTATCACATATACATATCGGAGGTTCCCAGATCTCCACCATAAGGCTGCGCTTATAGTGCCGGCGACGTGACGTCGCGGCAAAACAAATTCATTGCCGCCGTCGCGTGCGCTTATAGTAAGGGCGACGCGACGGAGAGACAGATTGGTCGCGATTGCTGGAAGTCATCTCTATTTGATTTTCCAGCGACCGTCGCATGGCCGACGGCCCGGAACTATAGGCGTAGCCTAAGGATCCGTTCTATTGAGCCCACGATCCACCTTATCATGGCTTTTCCTGCTGGACTGAATGCCATCAAGCCCAGTAGGGTAAAGCATGTAGGCTTCCCATGGCCAGACATACCCTCACTATACTACCAGTGACCCCTCTGGGTCCACTAATCCTTGAGCTCCTCAGTCCTTAATAGTGAATGGCTCTAAACCTTCTGTTTCACTGACACCGCTAAGGCCATTTAAACTGACCCTGACCCATTCCAAAAGAAACTCATCACCGGCGCCAGTCCTTTGGCCGAACCCAAGTTGAAAATATCCATTCTGACTTCTGAAAAATGCACCCCATCTTTTCAGAACAAACCTCCTACGTCCCCTTCCAAATCCCTATTCCTTATTGCAAAAAACCCAATCCCCACAACATTTTTTTCCATTGATCTTGTTTATTCTTCCACACCTTTCAATAGCCTCCAAACTCCTAGCTCCCCTCCAATAACACCTCTGTACCACTTCCGCGCATAGCAACCTCATACCCTGAAATTGAGACCTCAAATGCTCCTCCAAGTCCCTAACTAAATTACTAAATGGCTCTTTCAGGAAATCATTCACTCTTGCATGTAACACCAAAATATCAGGATGCTTCCTACATCGAGACATTTTGAAAATGAAAGAGAGCACCCCTATCCAACATAACCCCCTTTTTCCCAACCAAATACCTGAACCTCATCATACCCCTTACTAACTGATGCCCTTATTTTCTGCTAAAAAACCATAGGAGTTTCCCACTATCCAAATTTCGACTTTCTCCTGACCTGTTCAAAATTTCACAGAAGGACTACTATACTCCTTAATCCTCCAAGATGACCACCTCCCAATCATCGGAATCCTCTCCTCACAAACTCCTACCCTTGCTGCTTCTGTTGCCACACCTATTATAAATGAATGAGTTCCAAATTTACTAGGATCTTGACATATCCTAACTAAACATTGCCTGAAAACCCTAGTAAACTGAGTGGGATAATGGAATACCATCCACTTTTAACCATAGAGAACCCTCACCTGCCAGGCCTAATTGACCTATACTGCTGAAATAAACCTACTGGACCCATTAAATCCAAATGTATTCTCCTTAGCACTACCCAAGTACCTCTACCTCCTTGATCTGTTTTTGACTGCCTCAGAAAAACACAACCTATCCCCCTCTATTAATCACATCCATCTGCTGCAATCCTCCACTCACGTTCTACGCCTGACTCACCAGCTCCCCTACCCTAAAAGCTCCAAAATACGCCCCAGAATTAATAGCCCCAAACAATTTTGCTTCAAATTCCAAACTACATACAGTACATCCCAAAGCAACGTATTTCTGGAGATATGGGTCACCCCTTATCTTTTCGTGATGTATTTTTCCTTCGACCTGCCAACATTTTCCTTAACAAAAAATTCCTCTATAATCTTCTTCACCCTTCAGTTTTAGAAAAAAATCAAATACAGTACCAGCCAACCATTTTTCCGTTGTTGCCCCTGGCCCTGACCAACCTTCATCCTTCTTCCGAATTATGAAAGAGATCAGTGCGTCACTTTTAGAAAACAACTTACTTCCTTCCCCATATTCCACAAAAATGCACACCATCATCACTTTCATGCTCGATAATACGCCTTTCACGTATCCGGTGACACTGAATGTTTCACCAACTCCATTACTATTCCCTTGCCAGATTCCACAAATGCCTGGAGCTCTCTATGAAATCTGCAAAATTCAAACGAAGATGTGCATCACCAACCATGCTGTATTTATCATTCCAGGAAAATGAAGATCCCTAAAGAATACGTTTATTTTACAAATGTAAGACCAGATGTCTTAGAAGCCTTAGTACCAGCCTTGATGGCATTTATAGATTGCTCAACGCCCCCACACTACTGCCATATTATCTGGCATAAAGATCCCTTTATTGTTTATTTGCTCCACACCCCATAATTCCACAGCTACCACAAAAGGAAATAACAAAATAAATCAAAATATTGCCCCCAAACTCTCAAATATTCCTTTACCCCTCTCGTAATCCTCATAAAATGTTCCTGCCTTTTTACTCCTGCTGTAGATCTCACCAAGCGCCTGCAAAAACCGTGCCCACAGGAAAACTGGATCAGAACAAACACGCAAAGAAAAGAGCACAAAGAAGGACTATATCAGTAAAAATGTTCAATTTATATCAAAAGTAAGACGAATTAAAAACTTACATGTACAAAATGGTATACAGGCATACCCCGCATTAACGTACGCAATGTGACCGGAGCATGTATGTAAAGTGAAAATGTACTTAAAGTGAAGCACTACCTTTTCCCCACTTATCGATGCAAGTACTGTACTGCAAACGTCATATACGTGCATAACTGATGTAAATAAGGCATGTGTAACAGGCTCTATATTCTCCCCGCTTGCGCACAGCTTTGGTACAGGTAGGGAGCCGGTATTGCTGTTCAGGACATGCTGACAGGCGCATGCGTGAGCTGCTGTTTGCCTATTGAGCGAGGTGTACTTACTCGTGAGTGTACTTAAAGTGAGTGTACTTAAACCGGGGTATGCCTGTACAGATGCAGCGGCCGTTATTCGAACACTTCACGCGGTGTATGCCTCGGAATACCCACGTCATGGCGCGTGATCTCTTCCAACCTTCCCGCCTTAAGACTGGAGTGCAGGCGAGTGCATAAAATGGCATTTTAGTATTCTGGCTTTTAAACACCTGATATTGACACAGTAGCACAGTACCGTACACATTACAATTCATTCATTTCATTGCACCCAAAGAAACAGAATCCATGAAATTCAAACAAAGCAACCGCGATAAACACGTGTGCCTGGGGCGATTGGCCGCGTTAATGCCGCGTGGAATACAGCAGAGCACACGAAAATGGCTCTGTGATTTGTTAGAATAATGTCTGCTGCATAGAATAACATTTGTAGCATAATATATGTAGGCATTTTCCGAAAAGAGGTACTTGTGTGGTAACCGCGGATCAAAGGCAACTAGCAACGAAGCACAAACTCCCCGAACTTCCTTAAGGAGAGATGCAGTTTGCGCTGGACCTGACCCAGCTAGCATGAAAAAAATGTCACTATACGTGATGACTTAACGCATATGCCTCATCAGGGGTTGTCAGCACACAAGTGCCTCTTTTCGGAAGATGAGTACATACTGTATATTAGACCGTTAGTGAAGTACCCCGCTATAGCTGAATAAGGTAAGTGTGTATGGGATAAGGTGCTAATGGGTAGCGTAGTAGGTATACATAGAGAGAACAAGAACCCACTGAAAGCACTCAATATCCCCTAAATGTGCAATGATAAGTATATTAAAAATAATCTTTAATGCTATACTGATTAAAATAATGGGTGTTAAAATACATCAATTGACACACATATATATAAACCCTACTGATGAGTATATAAGATACTCCGGGTTGGTAAAGTTAGGGAGACGTATGAGGTTTATTGGATCAAAACGTTCCCAGGGATCTGATATGCAGTGATCCCTTATGGTGGTAATTAGGTATACAGTGGTGTAGGGGGAAAGCTAGCTGATAGCCTGTCCTATTTGTCAGACAGATGTAAGGTAATAACGTGAGAAGATGTACTTATACTCACAATAGTGGTATGCAGATAAATTAGTCGGCGCAGTATATCCGGTAGGACCTCACTGTGTGTGGGGTAATAAGTCCTTGATCACCTGACAACAGCTAAATTGCTCCAAGGTACAAGAGCTTGCTGAAATACACAGAGTAAATATACAGTAGTGTATAGATTCCTATTGACAGTGTGGTTTATGTATGCCTGTGCACATATTCATGAATGCGCTTCCACTGTCTTAGAATACTATTGCCACCGAGACCTCTGTATAGTGTGGTTCACCTATCTTTTAGGTCACAGATAGGAGCAAGGTGAGTGTAAGAAATTTGCAAAGTAAATATTCTGCCCATATGTAGAGATGTATACACAGAGTACTGCTGGCTGACTGAACAGTTAGATGATTAGCCCAATGATGGCTTGGTCAGTCCCATAAACTGCATAAATACTCACATGAATTACCTAAATAGAAGCTGTAAACTCCATATATACAGAGAGCCCGTCACGTGCACGCGCGCCGTCAGCATTCACGTGGCAGCATTTCAAGTATCACAGCATACAGCTGCCAGACGGCTCGCGTGCTGTTCCCTTCCAAGTGGGCAGGAGTCTAAGTGGTGACTCGGGAAGTACTGGTGAGGGGTGAGCTATCTGTATTTCTATTAGAACACTGTGATATCAGCAATCATAGACTCCTAACGGTGGTAGCACATTCATAAATATGTGCATAGGCATACCAACAGCCACACCGTTTCTAGGAGTAGATTAGCTCCAGTGCAGATGTCAATTAGTGACAGGAGCTCTCTGTATATATGGAGTTTACAGCTTCTATTTAGGTAATTCATGTGAGTATTTATGCAGTTTATGGGACTGACCAAGCCATCATTGGGCTAATCATCTAACTGTTCAGTCAGCCAGCAGTACTCTGTGTATACATCTCTACATATGGGCAGAATATTTACTTTGCAAATTTCTTACACTCACCTTGCTCCTATCTGTGACCTAAAAGATATGTGAACCACACTATACAGAGGTCTCGGTGGCAATAGTATTCTAAGACAGTGGAAGCGCATTCATGAATATGCGCACAGGCATACATAAACCACACTGTCAATAGGAATCTATACACTACTGTATATTTACTCTGTGTATTTCAGCTAGCTCTTGTACCTTGGAGCAATTTAGCTGTTGTCAGGTGATCAAGGACTTATTACCCCACACACAGTGAGGTCCTACCGGATATACTGCGCCGACTAATTTATCTGCATACCACTATTGTGAGTATAAGTACATCTTCTCACGTTATTACCTTACATCTGTCTGACAAATAGGACAGGCTATCAGCTAGCTTTCCCCCTACACCACTGTATACCTAATTACCACCATAAGGGATCACTGCATATCAGATCCCTGGGAACGTTTTGATCCAATAAACCTCATACGTCTCCCTAACTTTACCAACCCGGAGTATCTTATATACGCATCAGTAGGGTTTATATATATGTGTGTCAATTGATGTATTTTAACACCATTATTTTAATCAGTATAGCATTAAAGATTATTTTTAATATACTTATCATTGCACATTTAGGGGATATTGAGTGCTTTCAGTGGGTTCTTGTTCTCTCTATGTATACATACTGTATATTATGCTATACTATTTCGTACATGTAAGGTTTGTCTTATTTCTTTATGTAAATTGAATTTTTTTACTGATACAGTCCTTCTTTGCGCTCTTTTCTTGTGTGTTTATACTTTTCACCAAGTCTCGTACTTCACGCAAATAATCTTGCAGTAACCTATATTCCATCCACCCCGTATCTATCTCGATCGCTAGGAAACTCAACACTTTAGTTGCTCCTTCTGTCTTATCCAAAGCGAACGGAACCCCAAACTTTTGTGCTATAACTAGAAGTTAAAACAACAACCTCTCACATACACCTGATCCTGCCAGCTCAATAAACAAAAAATCATCCAAATAATGCAGCACACTGCCCAAACCTGCCTTTTCTCATAAACAACTTCTCCAAATAATATGCTAGAAACCTCAAAATAGTGACTCAATATAGAATATCCCATCATTAAACATAAATCCACATAAAAACTCTCCTCCAATTCACAACCCATTAAATGAAAACATTCAGATTTAATAGGCAGTAATCTGAATGCAGATTCTACATCCACTTTCCCACAACGCTGCACTCATCTCATGACTTCATCAAAAGACGCTTACTCCACCCTACAGACCTCAGTATCGATATCCTTATTTACTGCATCACCCTCTGGAAATTATAAATGGTGAATCGATCGAAACACCCCAGGCTTCTTTTTTGGCACTACCCCCAAAGGTGAAACCCTTCTAATATCCAATGGTACATTTTTTTTAAAGGACCCGCCAATCTACCCACTGCTATTTCCTTCACCAACTTCCTCCTAGCCACCTCCAAGTGCTCATATAGTGATAACAATTGTTTCCTACATCTCTGGACCTCTTTCTCCAAAAATGTAATTCTTCCCTAAAACTCTCCCTTAACACCCCGGCCACTTGCTTATTGGGGTAAAGACCTAGCCATTCTGCCATCTCTTCTAAAAACTACCAGTGTCCTTACATTTTCGGCCAAACTCAATAAGATAACCTCTTCCAAAAGCACCTCTCCCCCTCTTAAAACATTTTCTAGCTGAATTGCTTCCCCCACAAAACCCACACTCATGAATGAATGAATTTACAACTCCTTCCCCACACATTGGCTCTCATTAAACCCCCAGCACACTTCCTTCCTTGGTTCTGCCAGCTGCCCGGAGTACTGAGTAGCACCGGCTATACCCTGAGTGGGCACTGATTTCTGTTACCATTAAATATAACCAGAGATCCGTCTTTTCAGTCCCATGTCATCTGTTTATGTATAGCCGTTGTTTGGCCGGAAACTCTCGACGTATTTCCATTAGCCCACTCCCCAAAAGATTTGCAGGCTGACTAAATAGTGTTGAACAAAAGACAAAAAGACCTAGTGCTACATCTAACCTGACATTTTATATAGTTAAATACTTATCTGTATATCTTCTCATAAGCCGGGGTCATTTAGTTGAATTCTTTGGCCAAAGTATTTTAAGCCTGCAGCCACGTCACGGTATGGCCCATCTGTAGGTCCTAACACTGCTGTACCTGTAAATAGCTCTCATAACCTCGCTAATGGAGGGAGAGTTGTATTTAATAGACTGGTCCTTTGCAGGTGCTTGGTAAAACTGCAATAAAAAGATGACATGAGTGAGCTTTAAACAGAGGGGAGGGGTCATTAACCTTCAAGACAGCTCTCCCTCCATTAAAGAGTTTATGAGAGCTTTTTGCAGGTGCAGTAGTGTTAGGATCCACAGATGGGTCATACCGTGAAGTGGTTGTAGGCTTAATATACTTTGGCCTATGTTGATTTTTCATTGAAGATTCTTGTTTAAAGATACCTCTATCCAGAACAACTTGAGAAACTCATATATTAGTCTAACCATACTGTACTGTAACCTACCTGCCCCCATTCCAGTATCCTGTGGAGAGTGTGGCTCCACCATTGTTTTTAATCCATGCCACCAATCAGGCTCCGCTGCTACTCAATCCTACCACCTCCAGAACTATCAATTTTCCAATTTATTCCAGGGCCGACCCTGCCAGGGTACCTTGCTTCCCTCAGCTGAGCAGTCATGAGTGCCCCATATCTTGCTCCACCAAAGAATCTCTGTCCGATCTCCACTCGGGTAACAAATGTTCTTCCATCATTCCGGGGTACATTCTTTTCTCCCTGCCCTCTTACTTTAGCCCTGGGTCTGCCTCTCTTATTTGAAATGGCCTCCTCCACTTTCCTTCTTCTGGTCCTGTTTTCTTCCATAGCCAGACCACTTCTTCCAATTCGGCTTTTTTGCTCCTCTACCTCAGGGGAAAACCTAGTGAAAGGTATGGAACATCTCCCCTTAAGACCCACTTTTACTTGTCCTCCCTGGCTCACGTCCGCTCTGGCACAAGTCTTGATCCTCCTGTTGCTCCTCCATGCCTCATTTCTCCTCCTTGCTTTCCTGCCCCCTGTTTTCAGAGGCTGTGGTTATTCTCTGGTAATTTCTCTTGGTTCCTCATTCCAGGTCTCTTCACGTCTCTTGGCGACCTCTGTCACCATGATGCTCAAAGCCCGACCCTCATCAACATGTACATGCCACAAAGCCTTGTCTGCTCACTGAGCCTCTCTAGCACCTGATTAATTTCTGCCTCCTCCTCCTGCCATGCGACGTCGTTCAAGTTGTTCACCAATTCTGCAGGGATTCCTGCTCTCCCCTCATCCCTCAATTCCCCCCACCTGCCCGATTTAAACTCCCACACAACCAAAATGGCTAATTGTCCCTCTGGTCAAACACCAGGGTCAGCCCTCACTGAGCAAGTCCCTTTAGTGCGCCAACATTAGGCTGTAAGCTCTTGGGGACAAACATTCTGCAAAATTATATGTACAGTGTTGCACACACTGTCAGCGCTATATAAGAAAAAACATATTAGTTTGTGGGGAGACTGCCAAACAGACAACAATGCCAAATATCTCTGAATTATAATCAAAATTTGCTACATAATTAATTTTATTATTGTTACAAGCTGTGTCATAAATTAGGATGAATCCAAAAAGATTTTTGGAAGCTGGAAACAACTTCATGTGCTCTTGTGTATGCTAATACCCACAATCCTTTGCTCATCTCACACACTGTGATAATCGTGCATCTGAAGCAGGCTGATAGCAGACTGTACGAGGTATTTAAATGAGCTCTTTTGGGCTTCCTCTTGTACAGCGAAGAAAATTGTATTCCCCCTATTTACGCACCGTACCATTTGGTGCCTAATTGACAGTGAAAGCAAGAACAATTCCATTAATTCATCCCTGATCACAGAAAGACATCGCTGTATGAGAAACATGTTACTGTACATACAATTGCAGACATATGCTTTATCTCTAACAGAAAAAAAAGACATACAGTACAGTATAACCATCATCTATGCTGAGTGAAGATCAGAGGCACAAACATGAGTATCTGTACATGGAAGAGATGTGTGTGACAAATGATTTTTAGATGACCAAAGGAAACTAAACTACTCCAATAATAATTGATACTCAAGTATTCTTAGAAACAGTATAATATGAATTTAAAGCACCCCATCCCCCCCCAATAAATAGAAAAAAATGAAGTAATACCATAACCTGATAATTCATGTTCTGCTGATTCTTTCTACAGGATTTCCTATATTTTATCTTTCCCAAACCATAAAGTTGTGCTGAGTTTTTGTTATTTATCTGGTATGAGCTGTCATTATGGCAACCTCTGCAATCTTCACTTCATCATTGTGAGCGTAAGCAGCCATTTTAATCTCCCAGAATGGCCCATTTTCAGCAACTGATGCTGTATCTCCAAACATTAAGTTACAGAATTGAAAAATAACGAGTCTGCCGATTCGCAGAAAATGTACTTTGAAATGGTAAAATTAAAGGAGACATGTATTTTTTGTAGGTATTTGGGAAATTGTTGCTCCAATAACTGGAAAAAAAACAGCAACATTGTGTGGAGAAGAAATAAAACTTTTACTATGCCAAAAAGAGTAAGAAAAAAAAATGAATAAAACATTTCTAGAATAAAGTAGAGAAAAAAAGAAGACTTGATGCTGTTAATATAGAAAGTTTTATTGAAAGTTGGCAAAAACAATGATTGCACCTTTTGGTTGATATGGGAACACAGTGACTGACTATAATCTAGTCATTTTCAGACGAAAACGACTACCTGGCATGAATGTACATCTCACTGTATTTATTAAAGGAGCAGGGGTCCCCTGAGCTGAACATGTTAATTAAGCCCCGTGACCGTCTGGTTTCTGAGATACTTACCAGGGAAGGAGCCGCTGGTACTTCATGGAGGTTTAAATCCCCTTGTGTCCCGCAGTCCTCGTCGGATGGGACAGTACCGAAGGCATCTTCCCCAGTGAGCAGTATATTAGTGCCCGGAGTCTAAATTAATGAGGTTCAGCTCCAATACATGGTATAAAAAAAAAAGAGGACTTAAGCACTTAGCTCATGTCCAAACTGTGTGACTAAGGCTTGTTTTTATGCAATTTCTTTCCAGCTTTGTAAATTGGCAGATATTTCTCCTCTCTGAAGCAGGTGAAATTGAGGAGGAAAGGGGTAAACTGGAGAGAGAGAGAGAGAGAGAGAGAGAGAGAGAGAGAGAGAGAGAGAGAGAGAGAGAGAAATACTGAGAAACAGAGAGAGAGAGAGAGACAGGGAGAGAGAGAGAGAGAGAGAGAGAGAGAGAGAGAGAGAGAGAGAGAGAGAGAGACTGAGAAACACAGAGAGAGAGAGACTGAGAAACAGAGAGAGAGAGAGACTGAGAAACAGAGAGAGAGAGAGACAGGGCGAGAGAGAGACTGTCGCTCAGTTTCCTTGTGGGTCTGCAGAAAATAGTCTGACAACTGCATACAAATGAGATGTCAAACTGCGATTTTTAGATATACAGGTATGTAATTCTTAATGAATACAGCAAACATATATCAATCAAGTCTTATTTTACTCAAAAAGTGACTTTCACTAACACATTTTGAGCATGCATATCGCTCAACCATGTGTCATGATTCGACAGTACTTTGGGGTTTATTCAATAATCCTTGAAGCAATTGTCTGAAAACTCTCTTTCAAGTCAATGGAAGTTTTCAGCCGAAAGCTGTGTCACCGGCCGCTTCAGGGCTTATTTCATAAGCCCCTTTGGCTCTGTATTACTCTATTTGCTGAATCTTAATGTTTAGGGGGTGGTTCTACAGTGTGGATCTATAGGAAAAGCTAGAGTATTTTTTTACGGAAAAAACCCTGAAAAAATAGAAACTTCAGAAAAATTTGCCAAGCATTTAAAGTGTACGTGCATTGCAAAGCCGCCCAAAATACTCTTAATTTTCCCAATTTCTTTTCAATTGAGCTCTAATTTCTCTTTCTGCAGATACCATAACTCGTGCACACAGAAGTTACTGTACATAGTTACATACTGTAGTAGAGGAGGTTGAAAATAGATATACAGTAGCGACATACTTTATCGCACTAAATGCCGGCGGCATGCCGGGATCTACCCCAGCTGCCGCCAGTAATATCCGCGCGCCGCCGCGTTTCCCACACGCACCCCCCCTCCACCTCGCGCGCAATTTACTATCCTTCCGGACCCCGAGCCCGGCTTCTGCTCTGCCCCTCTGCTTCCCCGCACCCCCGCTTACCTTAATTTGATGTCCAGGGGTGTCGGGGAAGCCTGGGGAAGACGGGGAAGACGGGGAAGCCGGGCGCGCCTGTGACTGTGACGTCACAGTGCGCCGCCACGCGCCGCGGCTACCCGCTTCCCAGCCTCATACAGCCAGCGGCATTTGCTCGAATAAGAGCTGCCGCTGCTGTAGGTCCATCAAGTTTAACCTGTGCTATATTTAGACGACAGATACTTTATCCTATATTTGTACTTACGTAAGGGGAAAAAAATTAATTCCTTCTTGAATCCAAATATTGGCAATCAGATTACTCCCTGGATCAACATCCTTCCCATGTTTTCTTATTCGGTATATCATTCCTAAAAAAGATATCCAACCTTTTTGGGAATATATCTATTGTATCTGCCATCACAGTCTCTATGGGAATGAATTTCACATTTTAACTGCCCCTACTTTAAAGAACCCTTTCCTTTGTTGCTGGTGAAATCTCCTTTCCTCCAACCTTAAAGTATGGCCCGTGACATTTGTACTGCCCCTAGGATGAATAGTTATTTTGAAAGCTCTTTGTATTGTCCCCAAATATATATTTGTATAGAGTTATTATATCCCCTCTTAGAAGCCTATTTTCTAATGTAAACAAACCTAATTTAGCTAGCCCCGCCCTCAAAAATCAGATTATCCATCCCTTTTATTAATGTGGTTGCTCTTTTCTGCACTTTTTGTAGTTCCATAATGTCCTTTCTATGGAGTGGTGCCTAACATTGTACTCCATATTCAAGGTGTGGTCTTACTAATGCTTTATAGATGCATACGTATGTTTACTTCCCTTCCATCCATTGCCCGTTTAATGCAAGATAAGCTCTTGTTTGCCTTTGCAGTTACTGAATGACTTTGGGCACTATTGCTAAGCCTGCTGTCTACAAGCACTCCTAAATCCTTGTCCATCAAAGATTCTGCTAATTTATCCCCATTTAATTTGTAAGTCGCCTGTTTATTCTTGTTTCCCAAATGCATACCCTTACATTTATCTGTATTAAACCTCATCTGCCATTCACCTGCCCAAATTTCCAGTCTCTCCAAGTCCCTCTGGAGAGAAATTACATGCTTCACTGATTCTACTACCTTACACAATTTAGTATCATCAGCAAAGATGGAGACTTTGCTCTCTATGCCAACCTCAAGGTCACTAATAAACTAGTTTAAAAGCAGGGGTCCCAGTACTCATCATTGAGGTTCTCCACTCACAACTTTAGTCCAACCTGAAAAAGTTCAATTTACGTCAACTCTCTGTTGTCTGTCCTTCAACCAGTTTTCAATTCAGGTGCAAATATTTGTACCAAGTCCAATTTGCTTTATTTTGTACACTAATCTCTTGTTTGTAACTGTATCAAAAGCCTTTGAAATATCTAAGTAGACCACATCAACTGCATTACTCTGGTCTCTGCCACCGTGTCCCAGTTCTCCCCAGCTGCTGCAGACCTCTCTCTTCTGCCTCCCTCTCCTGCAGGTGCACGCCGGAAGCTGGACTCAAATTTCCCAAGGTAAGTATGGGTTTGTGTGTGAGTATTATTGTTTGTATTTTGTGTGCGGGGGGGGGTATTGTTTATATTGTGGAGGTTGTATTATATTGTGGGGGGGGGTATTATATTGTGGGGCTGTTATTATATTGTATGTATTGTGGGGGGTGGGGGACATTATATTTTGCGGCTGTTATTATATTGTGTGTATTGTGGGGGGTATTATATTGTTGTGAGTATTATTGTGTGCATTGTTGGGGGTTAATAGTGTTTGTATTGTGAGGGTTATTATTGTGTGTATTGTTGGGGGCTAATTTATTATTGTGAGGGGGAATTGTATCGGGAGGGGGGGATTGTGTGGAATTGTAATTGTGTGTGGCCTGGGGAGAGGGTGTGAATATCAGACACAGACTCTGCCCCTTCAAGCTCCAGTCGCCTGATTGGCTCCTGCCTGATTCCTGCCTGTTGTGCAGCCCTGCGCCTGATTGGCTTAACCTGCTATTTAGGCTATTTAGGCTTCTACCAGGAAGTTGGCTGAGCTTAAACTTTTGTGACGTGTGCTGGTCGCAAGCACTACTGTCTCGTCTTGCCCTGCCTGCCTACCTTCGACTACTCAGCTCCAATCCTCGACCTCGGCTTACCTTCGACTACCCTGCTCTCTCCAATCCTCGACCTCGGCTTTCCTTCAACTATCCTGCATTCTCCATTCTCCAACCCTGACCCGGCTACCCCACCGCTATGGGTCTCGCACCTGGACGCTGCTTCGTAGCTACAGGCCAGTATTTAAATATCCTCGCCCCGCGATTCCATCCCGTTTGTGGCGAGCATCCGTTACAAGGGGAGTGTGAGGAGGGGGAATTAAGAGTGCCGAATTGAGTGAGTGTGGGGGGACGGGACACATTGAGTGATACCGAAGTTGGGGAAAGTGTGTGGAGAGAGAGGGTGTAAGAGAGGGGGATAGGGTGCAGGTGGGGGAATGAGAGGGGGGAGAGTGAGTGAGGAAGAGAGGGGGAAGAGTAAGAGACAAAGTGGACAGGGGTGACAAAATAGTGGGGTGAGAGTGAGGATGTGTGAAAGAGAGGGGAGGGCTCGCAAGGTTGCTGACAAGGGGGAGGGGAGGTGGAATCTCCCGTCCTGGGTTTCGAGAAAGCTGTCGGCGGCCCTGATGCGACACCCCAATCCCACCTTCAATGTTTTAAATGCCTGAGCGAGTACCTGTAAGAATAAAAATCTACTGTACTTTCACCACTACCTGACTCTCTCTCTTTCACTTGTTCTTACTTTCTCTCTACACTCACTTACTGATCATCTTTTTTCACCTAATGCTACCTGCCTTTTTGGGGGTCTCCCCTTAACACTCAACGGCTCTACACAATTGTCAGGCGTTGGCTGTTTTTTTTAAGGGGCTTTACCTATTATCTAAATAAGATAAATTCCAAAAAATGGAAATTGCTGCTTTAATAGAGTTGAGGGGTCTTTATAAATTGCTTCTAAAAAATGAATTATTCAATGAAAATGTCCACAATCATTTATCAAAGATACAGGAGCACTATTAATGCAGTAATGGTGATTAGATTAACCTATGAATGTGTAATAAGGCTTCCCCCCCCCCTTTGAAACACATCACAAACAAGTCTATTTAAAGCCAATATCAGCCCATAGCCTAATGGTGCTATAAGCATGTCACGTTTATTTGTCAATTACATCATCATATCAATGCAATTCTTCTGCACGAATACACATTGCGTGCTGCCTAACAAAATAGTCCCATTCTCCAAACCAGATAATAATGCATATATATGTAACCCTCCTTGCCCGTGGCAATGCGCAGTCTCTCATACCTTTTCACGGTGTTGGGTCCATGCAGGCTGAGCGTGGTTATGCAGATAGAATAATGATGGGCGCCAGGAACTTTATAGTACAAATAAGAGCTTTATTCACATCCGTTCATAATGCTCACCATGAAACAAACAGACTTCACTTCAAATATTAACTGGTGTTAAACCACATGGTTATTTTGTGCTCCTTCCCCTGGTAGCTTTCACTCCTATGCTGGGGAGGTTCTTCTGCTTGTTTCCCTTGGTATTTATTACATTCTAAATAGCCTGCATAGCTTTAATAATGCCCACTATTTTCTGGGATCACTATCCCCATTTCGGTGCACAGCATTCTTTGTCCATACTTGCCGGATCGGTAGTTTACTTAGGACCTTCCGGTGGGGCAGATCCAATTATGCTCCGGAGCTTCTACTCTGAGAACTCCCTGCTGAGCACATGCTTACTCCTCTTCTGGCCATAGAACAATATTGGGCCATTACTATGGGCTCTAACTATATAGGGTAAGTTCCTTAACTGAAAACAACTGACGTTGTTTGCAAACTCAAATATGTAAGGGCAAACTCGGGTTCTTCAATAATGAGTAGTTTATTGCCTGTACAGCATAGAGTATGATCATACACACAAAAGTCAATGGGACTCTCTGCCAGATGGGGGGGGGGGGGGGGGGAAGCAGGCTGTATATACATTTTTGATTCCTTTGTTTAAAATAGGTTACTAGGCAGAATATAATAACTTCTCCCTTATTCTAAGCCAATCATCTTACAGATCATTAAAACCTGGTCAAAACTGGATTAAAACAGCTCTCTATAGAAATCAGGTACTTCTTGATACCAGGAATATGGGTGTTACTACAGGCACAGTCGTAAATCTACTTTGAGCGAATCTCATTCATCACACACACACACACGCACACGCACACGCACACACACACACACTGGAAACAGAACATCACCATCAATTCTTCTCCAGAGAACCCCACCAGTCCATTTCAGTAATATATCATCCATTTCAACAGTATATTAATTTGAGCAATATTATTTCAACACAACCCCTTATACTAACTATTAGCCCTCAAAAGGGAGCTACATGTACACACATCTCTGGTTTTACTGGGAGTTGAACATGCAGTGATGGAGTTAATCATTCTGCTAAAACATCAAGGGCACACACCTCTCATTGAGGCTTAAGCTTTCAATTTGTCACAGTGAACATCTGTTCTTTCAAAAGCCACTGTACTTTCCTTTTGTTTTAAAATGTGATGTTTATGTGTCTTTCATGCTGCAAGGAATCTGTTGTCTCTGCTGATTCCTTCATTAAACATGGAAGTCAGAGCACAGATCAGGTGGCGATGAGATAAATGAAAGATTGTTAATTTGCACGTTACAAGCAGTTGAAATGACAGTGTCATCACACAATTTTAGAGCATGATGTTTTACCTCACTGTATAATAGCTTTGAGTAAACCAGTAAATAGGCCATCCCAGTTATGAATTGGGACACTACCGATCCCATTCAGTAAACAGCTGTGCCTGCTTTTAACCTAGAAATGTCTTTATCACATTGAAGTGACTAAGCTACAAAGAGAAAGTTTCTCACTTTAATAGGATAAATATTTTACATACAGTTACATGTGCAATCCCTTTTCCTTTTTATTTTTCGGAGCACTTTTCTATGATATTTTCTGACCTCCGGCAAAATCGTAATTTATTTTTTGGGGGTCTTATACAGTACTCGCAAAGAAGCTGTAATTCCAAAATAAAATAATTATGTCTTTTACTCTCAGTTGTAATGAAACCTGAATAATCTTACAGCACGGTTAAAAGTTGCACATTAGTATATTTTAACATGTGTGTCCGTTTATAACAGCCTTATTCAGATCTTAGACCCGTAGCTAATTGTAAATGAAAGATTAAGAAACTATACTTTTACTCTGAGATGTACAATTTATGATGAGGAAATGATAAGTCTGCTTGTAGCAAGTGTGTTTTATATATTACTCTATAGTTCCATATTTCTCAAACAATAATAAACAGTCGACAATTGCAATAAATGTTGTGCTTGAGTATGCACAGTATCTTGTCTCCATGCTTGATTAAACTAATGTATTTTCATTAGCTGTCACTGAGATTTTTGGCAAGGTTCGAAGGAGAATCCACAGGGGGGTCTGTAATACCATATCTGGGACCAGGAGTCCAGACCATCCGCGGTACGAAGTAGGCAGAGTGTTCAGGAAAGAGCAGACAGGTGGGTTAGTCAGACGATCCAAGGTCAGGGCAGGCGGTAAACTGAAGAAACAAAAAAAGAACAAGGCGCACAACGCACATAGTGAAGTACAATATAGAAAGTTAATTTTACTAAAAGATAATAAGTTCTGCGTACATCAGAGTATATAAAATCAGACAATGGATAAGTGGGGTTACTACACAGGGGGACAGCTGGAATCGTCACTCTTCACCCAAATGTAGAGGGAGGAACAGAAGACCAGCGATCATCAGACCAGGCAGGAGTGTGTTTCAGCTCATTTTTAATCCATTTATTATATATTTCATCTTTGATTCATCCCTCCCTGTCCCCTGTGACAGTTGTCCCCGTTTGTTATACTCTGTGTCTCCCTGTGTGCTGTGCGGCGCCGTGCGCCATTGCGGACACTGCTCTGGGCTCTGCACTGGAAGTGAAGCCAGTGACGTCATCAGCGGGCGTCCCACGAGGCGCAGCGGCGTGCTGTCGGCGCTAGGCAGTGGAGACACCAACAGAGACTGCTGTACTTGATCTTGGGACTCGTGTGTGGAAATTCACACTGTGGACATACCCTCTCATCGTCCAGAAACGGAGTGAGTGCACTCCACGGATCCAGAGGGCCCTCCTGCCTGGTCTGATGATCGCTGGTCTTCTGTTCCTCCCTCTACATTGGGTGAAGAGTGACGATTCCAGCTGTCCCTCTGTGTGGTAACCCCACTTATCCATTGTCTGATTTTATATACTCTAATGTACGCAGAATTTATTATCTTTTAGTAAAATTAACTTTTTATATTGTACTTCACTATGTGCGTTGTGCGCCTTGTTCTTTTTTTGTTTCTCTAGTTCTAGGGGTGTCGAGCCACCCCCCAAGAAAGGCTGCAGACGCACTACTAGTGCACTTACACTTATAAGGTCAACAATATTATTTATTGCACATTGTATTCACTATTGTGTGTCATACCATGTATTAGCTGCGCACTTTCACATTTTTGTATCGGTAAACTGAAGAGTAGTCGATCAAGCCAAAAGGTCAGAGCAGGGAGCAAACAGCAGAGTAATAGGAGAAGCCAGGATTGATACCAGGTTTTTTCGCAAGAGATAGCAGCAAGTCTGGGAAGTTCAAAGCAGCAGTGAAACAGATAACTTGCCTCCATTGTAGCAAGTTTGTTGAGAAGCACTGGAGGATAGGTGCATTTTTATAGTTCGTGGGAAGTCAGGTGGTGTAGACTGTATAGCTGTCTACCGAGGGCCTCTATATAATGACGTAGTCCCTGCTTGCGGGTCCTTACAATTTTGCAACTCTCCCAACTTTAGCCCTCATACTGATCTGCAAGGTATACCAATACTCTGTGAAATAAAGACAACATAGTTTAAAAATACTCAGGGGTTATTCATTCATCCTGATTTGGGAAGGGGGGGTTCCCCAGAACTGACCTAAGTATACTCAACCTCTGGGGATCACCTGATTCCCGAGAGACGAGCAGATTTATCCACCACCATAAAATGACTATGGGGGCAGGCTCACTCCAATGGCCAATGGAAACTTGCAATGTCATCATGAGATTTCTATTCATGAAATGGCCATATTGTGTTTTTTCGTATAAAAACCAGCACAGTAAATGGGAGCTGGAGCTCATGGGACTACGGATCAGCTCTGATGTTACCGAGTGGGGCATTGCTGGTATAGACTACAATATTGCTGATCGGGGCACTATCACACGGAAACTCTCATTGAAGTCAAATAATAATTGGCCCTTGGTTCACCTTTGTTCAAAGGTGTATCACTTTAATGGATTACTGTGATGTACTGTGCAAGATTACAAGGGTCCATAACAGTAAAGATAAAACTGTACCAGCAAACTAAAAAGGAAGATTAGTTAAGATGAACTTGTAGGGTATTATTAATTAAACTGCGCTAATGCAAATCATGAAACTATCGTACAGGAACTCCAATTGAAGTCAATGGGCGTTTGTGTTGTTGTGCCCAGGTACAACTCTACTGTTAATCTTAACAGCGTCTACGGTGAAGTTAAGACAGCTGAACAGCACTCAGGCACCCAGAACAATTAGATGGGAAGGGAGCGATGAAAATCCTTAGGCCTTTGAATCTGCGTCTGTTTTTTCCTGATATTGTCCTTGTCCGTGTTGACTTGGGGGAAAGAAGCATGATGGGAAAAGTTTTTTTTAGGAAAGTCCTTCTGGCGAGACTCTGGTGTTGGTAAGAGAGTCTGCAGTAAAGACTTGAATAAGTAAGGCCCTTAAATGTCCTTGAAATTATGCACAGTACCACTACTTATAATTTACTTAAACATATTTGTGATATAACAAGCCACAAAGGCCCAAATGCACAAAAGGGTACTAAGCTTCATGCATATGAACAGGAGGCGAGGCGTTCTAAAGCATAGGACAGTTTTGTGGATCTGGGCCACTGTCTGTCTTTAAATTGAAACAAGACAAGGAGAAAGTAATCTTGGGAGGTACGGATGTATAACACAGGTATTGCTTTTCCTTGATGTTGTGCAGTTTTTATATTTTGGGGTGGCCATTAAATAACTAAAGCATCACTAATGTAACTTAATAAACATAATACACGTGTTAACTTTGAATTCAGAAATAAGAAAGAGGGAAAAGCAGTGAATTACTGTACAGGTCTTAATGCAGCACCACTGTACCCTTTAGTACTTGATGGGTCGATACGGCATTGCAGTACAATTTGCCCTCTGGCACTGAAGGAGCTGAACCCTTCATTTTTCTCTTCTGATGACTGCTCCCCTGTTTGAAATAACTTTTGTGAGCTGATACTTATATGATCTGCAATGATAACCTTCCATTTTTTTTTAACATTTGTTATTTTAATATAATATGGAGCTGTGATGCAATACGATATTATAGCTATTTGGTAACCATTAGATAATCACCGAAAAAGGTGTAATGTCATGTAGCTGGCCAGTGAATATTCTTGGTAAATAATGTAAGAAATAAAGTCCAGAGCAACATCCAATGTGATAAAAATACACAGTGAAATACCTATATATCTCTTGAAAAAAGGGTCATTTAGTTAACCCTTTGACCAAAGCGGATAAGCCTGCGAGCCACTTTTAAGGCATGACCATAATATCGCAGGTCCTAACACTAACTGATTCAAATCCTTATTTACCTCTATAATTAGAGGAAGAATGGTCCTGGCGTTGAACCTGTCGCAACCAGCTGCATGAAAAGAAAACCTGCTTACTTGGACCCTTTTTTTCAAGAGATATATAAGTATTTCACTGTGTATTTTTGTCACATTGGATGTTGCTCTGGACTTCTTTGTTTCTTGTTTTATACAATTAGCCACGCCCAGTAGCACTCCTTTTGACACTTGTATACAGTGTTCGACAAATCACCCAAAAATCTACTCGCCCAACCAAAAAATCTACTCGCCACCTAGTCCCACCCCCAACCCCGCCCCAACCCTGCCCCATGTCCCGCCCCAACCCTGCCCTAGTCCCGCCCCCAACCCCGCCCCTATTCCCGCCCCCAACCCCGCCCCTAGTCCCACCCCCAACCCCACTTTAAAATAAAATATATAAATAAAATACATTTAATAAATTCCTAGTCAGAACAACATTCGTTTTTGACATAAATGTATTTATTGTATTACATTATACTACAATTAGTCTGTGTGTGTGTGATCTAGAAATTAAAGCCAGGTGTGAATGACTAGTTTCCTGAACCCCTTAACCAGTATCTTGACGTCCCCGCTTCACAATATCTAAAGCAGCAATCCCGCCTGGGATCTTACCTGATCTGCAGTCCCTCAATGTCCAGGTACCCTCATTCCAGCAATCTTATACATTGGAGGGGAGGTGTTCCCTACCTGTCTTCTGGGTTAGGGGGGTTCCGATGTTTCCTGTGTGAAGCTTGAGTCAGATCTGGAAGAAAGCAGTATAAGTTATTTTGGTGTAGTATAGGGCAGTTAAGATATACAGGGTAAATAAGATATCCAGATCCAGAGTGAGAGACAGACAGAGTGTGGGGGAGAGAGACAGAGAGAGTGTGGGGGAGAGAGACAGAGAGAGTGTGGGGGAGAGAGACAGAGAGTGTGGGGGAGAGAGACAGAGAGAGTGTGGGGGAGAGAGACAGAAAGAGTGGGGGAGAGAGACAGAAAGAGTGGGGGAGAGAGACAGAGAGAGTGTGGGGGAGAGAGACAGAGAGAGTGTAGGGGAGAGACAGACAGAGTGTAGGGGAGAGAGACAGAGAGAGTGTAGGGGAGAGAGACAGAGAGAGTGTAGGGGAGAGAGACAGAGAGAGTGTAGAGGAGAGAGTGTAGAGGAGAGAGACAGGGAGAGTGTAGAGGAGAGAGACAGGGAGAGTGTAGAGGAGAGAGACAGTGAGAGTGTAGAGGAGAGAGACAGGGAGAGTGTAGAGGAGAGAGACAGGGAGAGTGTAGAGGAGAGAGACAGGGAGGGGAGAGAGACGGAGAGGAGAGAGACAGGGAGGGGAGAGAGACAGGGAGGGGAGAGACAGAGGAGAGACAGAGGAGAGAGAGAGAGGAGATAGGGGGGGGGGACTGACTGATGGGAGGCCCAAATGCACAAAAGGGTACTAAGCTTCATGCATATGAACAGGAGGCGAGGCGTTCTAAAGCATAGGACAGTTTTGTGGATCTGGGCCACTGTCTGTCTTTAAATTGAAACAAGACAAGGAGAAAGTAATCTTGGGAGGTACGGATGTATAACACAGGTATTGCTTTTCCTTGATGTTGTGCAGTTTTTATATTTTGGGGTGGCCATTAAATAACTAAAGCATCACTAATGTAACTTAATAAACATAATACACGTGTTAACTTTGAATTCAGAAATAAGAAAGAGGGAAAAGCAGTGAATTACTGTACAGGTCTTAATGCAGCACCACTGTACCCTTTAGTACTTGATGGGTCGATACGGCATTGCAGTACAATTTGCCCTCTGGCACTGAAGGAGCTGAACCCTTCATTTTTCTCTTCTGATGACTGCTCCCCTGTTTGAAATAACTTTTGTGAGCTGATACTTATATGATCTGCAATGATAACCTTCCATTTTTTTTTAACATTTGTTATTTTAATATAATATGGAGCTGTGATGCAATACGATATTATAGCTATTTGGTAACCATTAGATAATCACCGAAAAAGGTGTAATGTCATGTAGCTGGCCAGTGAATATTCTTGGTAAATAATGTAAGAAATAAAGTCCAGAGCAACATCCAATGTGATAAAAATACACAGTGAAATACCTATATATCTCTTGAAAAAAGGGTCATTTAGTTAACCCTTTGACCAAAGCGGATAAGCCTGCGAGCCACTTTTAAGGCATGACCATAATATCGCAGGTCCTAACACTAACTGATTCAAATCCTTATTTACCTCTATAATTAGAGGAAGAATGGTCCTGGCGTTGAACCTGTCGCAACCAGCTGCATGAAAAGAAAACCTGCTTACTTGGACCCTTTTTTTCAAGAGATATATAAGTATTTCACTGTGTATTTTTGTCACATTGGATGTTGCTCTGGACTTCTTTGTTTCTTGTTTTATACAATTAGCCACGCCCAGTAGCACTCCTTTTGACACTTGTATACAGTGTTCGACAAATCACCCAAAAATCTACTCGCCCAACCAAAAAATCTACTCGCCACCTAGTCCCACCCCCAACCCCGCCCCAACCCTGCCCCATGTCCCGCCCCAACCCTGCCCTAGTCCCGCCCCCAACCCCGCCCCTATTCCCGCCCCCAACCCCGCCCCTAGTCCCACCCCCAACCCCACTTTAAAATAAAATATATAAATAAAATACATTTAATAAATTCCTAGTCAGAACAACATTCGTTTTTGACATAAATGTATTTATTGTATTACATTATACTACAATTAGTCTGTGTGTGTGTGTGTGTGTGATCTAGAAATTAAAGCCAGGTGTGAATGACTAGTTTCCTGAACCCCTTAACCAGTATCTTGACGTCCCCGCTTCACAATATCTAAAGCAGCAATCCCGCCTGGGATCTTACCTGATCTGCAGTCCCTCAATGTCCAGGTACCCTCATTCCAGAAATCTTATACATTGGAGGGGAGGTGTTCCCTACCTGTCTTCTGGGTTAGGGGGGTTCCGATGTTTCCTGTGTGAAGCTTGAGTCAGATCTGGAAGAAAGCAGTATAAGTTATTTTGGTGTAGTATAGGGCAGTTAAGATATACAGGGTAAATAAGATATCCAGATCCAGAGTGAGAGACAGACAGAGTGTGGGGGAGAGAGACAGAGAGAGTGTGGGGGAGAGAGACAGAGAGAGTGTGGGGGAGAGAGACAGAGAGTGTGGGGGAGAGAGACAGAGAGAGTGTGGGGGAGAGAGACAGAAAGAGTGGGGGAGAGAGACAGAGAGAGTGTGGGGGAGAGAGACAGAGAGAGTGTAGGGGAGAGACAGACAGAGTGTAGGGGAGAGAGACAGAGAGAGTGTAGGGGAGAGAGACAGAGAGAGTGTAGGGGAGAGAGACAGAGAGAGTGTAGAGGAGAGAGTGTAGAGGAGAGAGACAGGGAGAGTGTAGAGGAGAGAGACAGGGAGAGTGTAGAGGAGAGAGACAGTGAGAGTGTAGAGGAGAGAGACAGGGAGAGTGTAGAGGAGAGAGACAGGGAGAGTGTAGAGGAGAGAGACAGGGAGGGGAGAGAGACGGAGAGGAGAGAGACAGGGAGGGGAGAGAGACAGGGAGGGGAGAGACAGAGGAGAGACAGAGGAGAGAGAGAGAGGAGATAGGGGGGGGGACTGACTGATGGGGGGAACTGGGTGAGGAGATGGTGACTGACTGGGTGACTTTGACTGACTAGGTGGGCGGACTGACTGATGGGGGGAACTGGGTGAGGAGATGGTGACTGATTGGGTGACTTTGACTGACTAGGTGTGGGGGGGGTGACTGATTGGGGGGTACCTCTGGTGTCACACACACACACACACACACACACACACACACACACACACACACACACACACACACACACACACACACACACACACACACACACACACACACACACACACACACACACACACACACTCCCATATAGACACACACATACACACACACACACACACACACACACACACACATATACACACACACACAAACACACACACACCCACATACACACACACACACACACACACACACACACACACACACACCCATATACACACACACCCATAAACACACACACACACACACACTCCCATATACACACACTCCCATATACACACACACACTCCCATACACACACACACTCCCATACACACACACACACTCCCATATACACACACACACACACACACACTTCCATATACACACACACACACATCCCCGCTCCCATCTCCTGCCCCGCGGGCTGACACGCGGTGACAGGGGGAAGCGGGAACTGGAGGGACTGTGACGGGGGGAGCGCCGGGGACAGGAGAACACCCTCGCTACCACCTCCATAACTGCGGGCAGCGGGAGCGCCGGGGACAGGGGGTAAGGCACAGATGATACTTACTGTGTCCTCCATGGAAAAAAAAAGAATGGCTGCTCGTTGGTGGCGGGCTCATATAGAGCCTGGCCGCGCGCCCACAAAGCCTGGGAGCACGTGCCAATCAGCTGTCAGGTAGGGGGAGTGTTTTTTTTTTTTTTTTTCAGCGCGAGCAGGGAAATTAAAAAAAACAAACACGTGTGCTGCTTGGGCCAATATTTACTCACCTGGAGGTTATAGCCACCCGCCCCGGGCGTGTAAATGTATAGGATTGTCGAACACTGCTTATATATATATATATATATATATATATATATATATATATATATATATATATATATATATATATATATATTGTGGTAATTTGGGGCGGTTTCTGAGAGCTTGCTGGGTATCTGTGTGTTTGTTTAAATAACGTAAGAGTCTTATTGGCTTCAATAAATAAATATAACAATGCTAATTTGACTGCTGTCATTTTTTTGGAAATTAATTACAAGTTGAATTTTTTTAGGGGCCTCTGAATGGAGGAGTGTTTTAAATCGTGTTTTCTTTACCCTGTTCAGGGAAGCCAGTTAGACTGCTCATTTCGTTACAAAAGGCTGTTTTCTGGTTGGTAGTTACTTAGGATTAGTCTTTAAAAGGATGGTGCCATTAGTTCACTTTGGTCTTGAGAAAGATAGCCCCATTAAGGGAACACTCTGATAGTAACAGGGTCCTGCAGTGCTACAAGTTTCACCTGCAGGGATTAATGCTATGAGCAAAACTGCCTTTTGCAACATAGCTTTTCTACCTCTGAGCTTTGTGATTCAGAATAATTTCAAGTAAAACCACCTGGGAGATTTAACTAATAGCAATTGCTTCATGATGACATTCCAATAAGTGTTAAATATTTGAGCTGTAGAGGTAACAGATTAAACAGAGTACTTCTGTTTGCTTTGGAATGAAAATTGAATTGTACGTTACAAGTGCAGATATACAGTGCAATTGCTCACTGTCACTCGTGTTGGGAAAAAAAACAGATTATATTGAGTTAACGTCTAGCATTTTAATTTAACCGTTTACACCAGGGTGCATGTCTAAAAACAACATTATGCTCTGATCTGCTTAACTAACAGTGACACGTGTGTGCACGTGTGTGTGTATATATGTATATATATATATATATATATATATATATATACATATATATACATTCTGTATGTATATATATATATATATATATATATATATATATCACATTTTAAGTTATGGTGGGTGAAAAAGGCAACATAAAACCTCCACCGTTAGCATATAGCCAATAAAGAATATCACTTGTGAGCACATTGACGTCTTAGACAGGTCTGTAACCCTGCCTTTCAACCATTATCACCTAGCATACAGTGCTCCCACTGCAGCAAGGGATTCTGGGAAATGACATGCAAATGAGCACACAGTGTGTCACCTTTTGCCTGGAATATCCATTCACATGGAGCCATTTAAGCTGATGCATATATATATATATTATGATGCCCACACCACGTTATATCATCTTTTTGTCCCAGTTAAAGGCAGGAAACGTTGTACGTCTCTTACATGGGGTTTATTTACAGGGATTAAATCATATGCTAACAGGCCCATCGTCCCTTTAAATCATAACAACACATAAAAATAACACCTATTCCCTTTAGGGTAAGTTAACTACACCATAGCTTTCGCGCTCACTAAATACATGGCCAGCTAAGCTGGTTCCCAAGCCAAAACATGCCCTGGCATATGCAACAATGTAACACAGTCTCTGCATACAACAATAAAGTGTTTTTGCTTATCTGTCAGTCCTTTGGAGCAGACCTCCCTGCTTCAGAATGGCCTTGTCGTCCTTCTTAGGGGAACTCAGCCCCACCTTGAGCCCAGAGAAACTCATCTGTAAGTCCTCTGTAACCAGCTTCCACAGCTGGGGAGCACTTCTATCTCCCCCCTTCTCTGGGGAAAACAGTCTCTCAGCATAGCAGCCTTCAGTCTGTCTTTTAAACCACATCCTTGTTCACTCAAGGAGTCTGATTAACTCAATTAGTTAGCAGCTACTGCTGGCTTCTCTTTGAGGAATTAACGCTCTCTGTGGACTGGAAAGCATACTTACTGCTGGTACCAGAGCTGGATCCCCAACAGTACCGACCGCTCTCCTGGGCTCCCCGGCATCTCTTCCATGCTTCCCCGACTGGTCTTGGTGGTGTGGAGTAGCGTCTCTGCTCTACCAGCGTCTCCCTGGGTCCTGATACGTCACTTCCGGTGATTACGACGTCACATCCAGTTGCGGACTTACAGCTGGCAAACGGGTCCATTGCTGCAGAGTGTCTGGGAGGCTCACACGCGTTTCGCTTCTGCAAGCTTTGGCAGGAGTGTGCTTCCCCCTACTACTGGCTAGTTTATATAGAAACATCAATCATATGTAATAAAAGCGCAAATCAGAGGAAATACATATTAATTCGTATTCAAACTCAAAACACTTGTTTGGTAGACAGGAACCAATAGAATAACATCTCTATTGCATATGGACATATCGTATTGAAATCCTATATTAGAAGGATACAATTAGAGAAGAGTGGACATATCATATATTGATCATTATTTTAATTCAAAGGAATAGATGTATTGGACTAATTATGCTCCATTCAGTTTTTTTGATTAATCCAGATATTAGAGTCAATGGAAAGTGTCATTTTTATGATAACAGCAATTATTACTTTCACTCTATCATTTCAGTATTAAAACTCACTTTTAAGGGACATTGTTATCTATATACTTATAATACAGTATAGGCGTTTGGTCTTATTGCTATCTTATTAAGTGTGACTATAACACATACAGTATATGGATATATTATATATAAGTGTTAAGTGTGAAAAACTAATTCTCGTATATATGGTCAAAATTACATTCTGTATAATAAATACTTAATGATTATTGTGCGGTGGAATGTGTTAAATTTGGATGGACCTTAGAGACACTATTTTAATGGACTTAAATGTGTCTATATAGATGGATGAATATAGAAGATATGTTGCAAAGATATATACTAAGGACTTTAATGTATATTAATGCGTGTCCATGTGCAAATCTCATGCTAATGGTGTTACACATTATGAACATTACATTTTAGGTATATACAAGGTTGGATATAAAAATCTAGCCCATCTCAGTTCTCTATTATATCTGACCATCCCATATACAACGTTATATAAACTGGGAAAAGAAGGGAAGGGAGAGAAAAACAGTATTATTAGATGTATAGCATCATTGATATCACTCACATATCGGACAGATTAAAAATACATTTATCGTCAGTTTGCGGCGCAGTGTCACGGGCGCAGAGCAAATGGATGGTGTTTTTTCCCCTCCGCACTGTGCTGGAGCTCCCTTTAGCACAGGAGGGTTAAAGCAGCAATCCGGCTCCATCCGAGGCTGCGCTGGGCGTCGTGTAGTGTGCTGTTGTAAGGAATTGGGGAACACATCCTTTACGACGTGTTCCCTCCTTACCGAGTGCTGCTGCTGCCGCTGCTCCGCTCATGATTAACCTCTTGTGTACCGACCCGGGTTGTAAGTGAACCCCTCTGGTTATTGACCACGGCTTACCCTTGACTACGGCGACTTCTCCAACCCCTGATCCTGGCTAAACGGACCTGGACTATCCTACCATCTATAATCCCAGACCACGGCTGACAGACTTCTACGATTCTACTCTCTCCAATCCCAGGACCTGCAAGTATACGATTAACCCTCTCTCTCCAACCCAGACCCGGCAAAGCTAGACAATCCGCCTTCCAGGCACGCTTCCGCTGCTGTGGGTGCGTGGTTTTGTACCTTCCCACCTCAGTCCCGGGGTCTTGCCTTGTTTGTGGGTAGCGCAAGCGTTACAGCTGAGGAAGCTAATTTGCGAAACGCATCTGACGAACTTTGGACAATACAGGCCACCGTACAGAGGAGTAAGAGCTCAATCCCAGTTTGGACAGCACTACGACCAGAGCGCATGCGCGTGCGCGGAAGGCGAGAGCTGAGACAAGGAGAATACAAAGCGTGAGGAAATCTGGTCTGTGCACGAGTACCGGAAGACCTACTACTGCCATTTACCAACACTCCTGCAACAACACCAAACCAACTGGAGTCAGAATCAATCCTCTTCTCTATGCCATTATTTGTTGGCCGTTTGTGAGTTCCCAATCTTTTTTAATATCGTTTGTTTATTAAACAGTGTTATACTATGTTCCCTTCTCTTTCCTAATTTTGAGGTAATACCCAGAAGTCCTCCCTACCACTACGGAAGATCGCTTATCCCTATGTAAGTGTGTTCCTAATATACATCTATATACTTGCTACTGTACTCTAACTACTCCTGATTGTGGTCCCCTTTTTCCATTTACATTACATGTGTCCCGGAGTCACAAGTGGAAGCAAGCGCCGGAGGATCCCCCCCGCTTTCTAAGACTACTACAGCTGCGCGAGCGGGGCCTAACTCATACCAGTAATTCTTGCTTTTCCAGCTTAACATCCGATACTAATTTTTGGAGAGGACAATACCTCATGGAGGAACCTTACAAATAGTGAATAGCATGAGGTAGTGGTGGTGGTTGTAGAGGGAGAAAGGGGGTGGCCCGGTATTAAAGGGGTTGCACCCCATTTGGCTATCCCCTGACCTCACCAGGGAGACAAGGGGTTAACTGGGCTGTGGTCCAGAAATG
This sequence comes from Ascaphus truei, assembly GCF_040206685.1. NCBI lineage: Eukaryota > Metazoa > Chordata > Amphibia > Anura > Ascaphidae > Ascaphus > Ascaphus truei. The sequence goes on from NC_134500.1 coordinate 25,908,323, forward strand.
TGGTTTAACCCTTGTTATAGCATGAAAATGTATATTCCCCTGTCCCCATGCTTTATTGTTATATCAGTGTCTGCATCACACACACACTGGGATCCATCCGGGAGGGCAAGGGCTAATAGTTCTTTAGTTATTATAGCCCTTTGTGTAATTTTCCCGCCTTTTCAGGCACCATTTTGCAGAGTCCCATAGGCCGCCATTAGAGCTCAATGCATTTCAATGGCGGACCTTGCTGTTTTGGACATGTTTCCCTCGAAGACCAGCAGGTGGCGTCCGAGAGGAGGAGCGGCGGTTCCCCATTGTAAGTCAATGGGCTCATTGACTTCAATGGTGATTCCTCGACGGTGCTTTCCAGGAACGAGTTGGCTGCCGTCCAAACCGCAAAACCGAAAAGCGGATACTTTTTCTGAAAAAGAGCTTTGATCACTGATTAATCAAGTTCAACGTTAAGTGGCGTGGGAATCTACAGTTCTAGGGCACCCAGAAATAAAATTATTTTTGCCCCTAGTTCCTAGACCTCCCCCCACTCGACCACCATGGGTCCCGAATCCTGGACCCCCGAGAAGGGTCGGACCGAGAGAGCGGGTCGCGCCATAGGTTCCAATGGCGGCGGCAGAAACAGCTCAGGAATTTGACTAAGTCCGAAAAGCTACAAACCATGAATCCATACCTCCGGTTCCGGAGGGTCCCGAGGGCCAGAGTTTGGGGTACCTGTAGGCACTGCTCCGGCATGGCTGCAGAACCATCCTTGACCCTCTTGGACCAACCCGATGGAGTATGGACCCCCCTGAAAGTTCGGGAATTCTCCCATAGACTTCAACGGCGGCCAATTTCCATTGACCGGCTATGGCGGAGAAACCCCATAGACTTCAACGGCGGCGATGCCCCATTGAAAGTCTATGGCGGTGGATTCCCATAGCCGCCAACGGCGGCGGTTTGCCATTGAAAGTCTATGGCGGCGGAGCCCGTTGTTTTCAATGGGGATTTAGTGAAAAACCGTGATTTAATTTACAGCGGAGTTTTTTGTATTAAAATAGGAAACGGTTTAAGTGGTATTTGTGTAACTTCGGTTCCGAAGGTCGTAGTGGGCTGAAACTCGGACCATAGGGTGTCCCAGTTCCGGCATTGAGATCTGGGTAGTTTGGACCCGCTGGACCTAACAGAACCGGATATTTTAATATGTTTGTGTTTTACCTATAATACTGTATCCCAAGGCAGGGATAAAACCCAGATGAAATTCCTTTGCATACAAGGAAGCATATGGTCAGAAAGGCGATCCAATGTCTAGGACCTAAGTGCTGTTCAAAGGGTTTTACCACCCTCACTGTTTACCTGAGGGCGGAGATGACTCAAACCAGAGCAGTCTGTGAGTGTCATATTTTACACCTTCCAACAAAGGGTATCCTGCCAGAAATTCCATTTGGTAGACTGGCTGGCATTCCCGATGTAAATGTGGGGCTACAGAAATGAGACCCCAGGGTCTTAGTGCGCATGAGCTAACTAGCAGGGGGGCATGGATTAAAATGTGTTCCCACGTTAAAGATTGGATACAGCTAATTGTTATCCAATAGCCTGTACTTAATGTTAAGGATAGGGTCACAAAAGATATATAAACTGTGGTCAACCCTATATCCTTTGTCTTCTATACCATCTTGATTGTTACCTGATTGCTGGAGAATTGCTATTTGATACTTCTCATTCCCCACCCCCAAGTAAGTGTTACTTCTTGCCTGTTACTGTACTATATTGCTGTGTTCACCTATTTAAGGAATAAATATACTTTATTATATCTAAGCCTCGTTCAGTTCAACCCAATTATTTTGTGTATTATTATAGCCTGTCACAAAGCTCCCGTCACAGTGGTGGTGTGTGTTTGTTTGGGGGGGTTATAGGTTATAGACAGCACAACAACCCAAATGTTAACATCGTCTTTCCTGCCCAAACGCCCCTGCTTTGTCTATTTGTGGCCTATGGCAAGTTTAAATTAAAGAAAGAACAGTCACATCTTGCTTTACACAAAGGATTGCTTGGTCCGATGTATATAAATTGTTTTTAAGTTTCCCCCAAAGTATATAACACGGAAATTACCTTGCTGAGGGACATCCCCGTTGTCTTTGCCGATGACAATACTTTCTGCAACCAAATTACACTAAATTATAATCTCTGAAGGGCTATATAATAAAAGAAGCCGTTGTTGCTCTATATACCTGTTTATTTAATAGCCCTGGCTTATTTAGAGTATTAATTACAAATAATTACTTCACAGAGCAACAAATGCTTGGTTGCATAAATACTACACATATTGTAAAAGCATATGTATTTGGGATAGAAATGCTGGAGATGTTTAGTCCATGCTCTGTTCTAGCAATAAGCACTCCTGCTGCTTGTATCATGTTTATATGCTCTGTATGCAATGTTCTCTGGCTCTCATAACCCTGTGTTTTATTCTTTGTAAATTAAAAATGACATTTTTATTATCAGTGCAGCGAAGCTTTCTCTAGGAAATTGCTTCTGTAAAAACACAAGGATTCTGAAGCAAACCATTAAAAACTCTTCTTTTTTTTTTCTCCCCAAGGTCGGTAAAATTATTTAGATTTATTAGTCTCTCAAAGACAATCCTTCATGATGCCATAAAGGTTAGTGGAAACATGAAAAGCTTCCCTGTAGTTGGATCTTGTAGGGTGTATATATAGGAAACGATACTGTAATCCTGTAATCTCCACATATAATCACTTCCACATACACTTAAAATATAGTTAAAATCACCTTGAGACACAATGTATAGTTGAAATAACACATTTGCTTAACGTACAGCAACTCGCAAGCATTTTTGTGTTTGTTGTGCGTGGAACAGGCTGAGACCCATTTTCAGTCATTGTTGTATATATCTACGCACTAGTAGATGTGTAATTCTTATTCAAATATAAATGGGAATAATCTGTTAATTTGTAACAATTACAAATTGCAGGGGTCACGTACAAATGCTAAAAAGAGCCAAACCTACAGCAAATTGCTTTGCAATGTTGATGTCATTTTCCCCGTGCAGTTTGCTGAAGGTTTATAGAGCAGATTTTGTCCTTTGGATCAGCAGATTTTTAATTGCATGGAAATACAATAAATTTAAAGGGGTGTGTTTTATGCAAATATGTTTATTTTCTCCCCTAATACTGTCACGCTCGCTTTCTCATACAACCTTTTTGCTTTCTGCCTGGTTATGTTGTGTACATCGATGAAAAGCTCTTAATGATTACTTTTCAAGAAAATCGTTGATTTTTTTTTTTACATTTCTAAAATGTTTGTGCCGAAATGTTGCCTAAACCATTTTAGGACTAGTCCACAAGTCTCAGGGCTCATAAAATTATTTTACCTGAAACAAGAATGGGTGTTATGTTCCCTGAGGTCAACATCTATCCTCGAAAGCTATGTATATGCTAAACCAACAGCCGTTCTACATCTCATTAGCATCAACTAATTGTCACGTTATTGTAGTATAAAGTTGCGTTATCTGCCAATAATGTGTTTGAGTATTTCTTGACGTTGCTCTGATCCACACCCTGAGAGTGTTTCATTCAGGTTGAGAAGAATGAAATACGGTATGTTAGTCAATGTTAGGCTGAGTCCTCGCTGGCGCTGAGCTCACTGAGCGGGCGGCACGGTTACTTATATACAGTGTTCGACAAACCTATACATTTGCTCGCCCCGGGCGAGTGGATTTAACCCCCGGGCGAGTAAATATTGGCCCAAGCAGCACACGTTTGGTACTAGGTGGCGAGTAGATTTTTTTGTGTGGCGAGTAGATTTTTTGGTGATTTGTCAACCACTGCTTATATATATATATATGCAAGTTCCGGCTCACACGATGCACGCGCATGCGCGGGCACACATGCTCGGTGCTTCTGTAAATACATTTTTTATACTTTCCCGCTTGCTCTGATAGCTCGCAATTCCGTCTCCCCCGCCTCCCCCCAGCGCGTGCAAGTTGCAGGACACCCGGCGCTTATGCTCTAAGCATGAGCGCGCTCAGCACCAGTGGGGACTCAGCCTTAGTATCATATGTAGTTCACTTTTGATACACCCCGCACGTGTCTGCGAACAGTGCTAGTGTACAGTAAATATGGGGCGAGATAGGAGTTAGACTACTTTTTACTACAGTAGCAGGGATAAGATTGTCTGAAAAGCAATTTCTCAAGTTGGATCATTCATAATCAGGATGGTAAGTCAACTCTTCCACAGCAAACTTGAATATCAATTGGCAAGACATTTTTTTTGTCATGTTCAGTTGAAGAATACAGATTAATCTGATTGATAAATTATCTATGTGTTATATTGACTGGTATCCCTTTGCAGCTTCAGTCCTATGATTTTCATTGTACATTATTTACAGGTTTCCCCCTATAACTGGAGCTGAAATATCTTAAAGAGAAAGATCTTAGTCGGACACCTTTTCTAAATAGTAATGAATTCTGTAAGTGTCACTGTCATGTCCACACTTGCCCACATGCATGTGAGTGTGTGTGAAAGGGCTTAATAACAACTGACCGTGCAGGTGTCTTACCTCCCTGTAGGGTACTACCAGTGAGCACTCGCAATACAACATTTTTTACACTGCACCCTATTTAGACTGCTTCCACCAGGATACATTTAAGGATTTACAGCTATGGAGACTCTGGTCCCCTAAATAAATTCAGAAATTAAATACAATCCCAATTTAGCAACCAGGATGGTAAAAAATGTATCTGAAAATAAAATGAATCCCTTAAGAGGTACGTACACAGGTTCATTTAGAGCCAAACGACAGTACTTACAGTATTACATTTTAGATTTAATATACACATAACACTCTAGCTTTACACTATAAGACCCATCTTAAAACCCATCTCCTGAACGAAGCACATGAGTAGCTCTGTGGCTGATACTATACACCTCATGCATCGACCTTGGCCCCCTGCAGACACACTTACCAGAACCCCTCCTACTGTCGCTGTACGCTCTTCCTACCTACCAATTAGATTTTAAGCTCTTCGGGGCAGGGACTCCTTTTCCTAAATGTCACTTTTATGTCTGAAGCACTCATTCCCATTATGTGATATTTATAGTATTTGTTATATGATTGTCACGTGTATTACTGCTGTGAAGCGCTATGTACATTAATGGCGCTATATATATATATATATATATATATATATATAGAAACATTTACATTAATACAAGGTGTTACAGTGCTCGTGCAAAGAAAAAAGATAATAGAATTACAAATAAGATCAGACGGTTTTTAAAATAAAAAGGGTTTTAGCACAAAATCTATACATTAGCAGCAAAAGTCATGTAGTAGGGGCGTAATGGGGGTCTTAAGGTGAAAATGTGAGACCCACACACAGTGTATTCCCAGGATGGGTGGGACCTTGTGGGTCTCAAGCACAAATTATTATTTTACCCCTAAATCTTTTGATCTGAGAAAGTTAATCTAGTCCTTTGTCACTATTCCCTGGACCAAGGACACTTCTATGACCTGAGGTCAGAAATATGCAGTTCTTTAATTTATTTAGTGTGTATAACATGCTTACGTTTCTCCCAGTAATTAGTACATTCATTGTATGGGCATCATCATATTCAGGATAACCCCACAGGATGTATGCGCACAAACCAAATGGAGCAGGAAGGACCCAGAATCAAAAATAAATAAAAGGGTACTTTAATGTGTCATGAGACCCATCCAACGCGTTTCGAACGTCACAGCGTTCTTTATCCTGATCCGCATAAATTCGCGGGCCAAAGGAACCAGCCGATTCGAGGCAGATCCAAACCTGCAACAACAAAAAAATGTGCCCATTTCTAGTGAGCACCACAATAATTGTTTTATTGCCTCAAAAGAGACCGACTACTGAGGGGTGTGGCAGGATGGCCGTGGTAAGTGAGGAGACAACACATCTTTTCCGGTGAAATAATGCTGTTGGGTTTATTTGTCCAAAAACGGTAACTAAACAATGGGTACACTGTCCCTTTAAAATTGAAATGAAACCAAAACCTAACCCCGGTCGGGGTACTAGCTAAACAAAAGTGCAGGCTAACTATCTGGCTGGCTAGCTAACCTATTCCAGCCCAATAAAGTACAGCAAACGCTGTTGGCTCCTTACCTGGGAGCTTTATTCTTCCCTCTTGGGACAGGATCACTTTGGGCAGCTTGTGGCTGTCTTAACACTTCTCTGTCTTCTCTCTATGCCTCAGAGAGAGAAACTGCCGCCCCAGAGGCATTTCCTCTTCCTGTTTTTAAAGCAGGTAAAGGAGCTTTATTCAAATCACCTGTGGTCTGCTTGACAAGCTGAGTTAACCCCTCGTTTACTGGATAGCATGCAAACTGCCATCTCCTATTCACATACACGGAGTCAATGACCCTGTCACAGGGGGAATAAGCGAACCCTCTCTCTGCTGGAGTTGGTCAGTTACCATTTTGTTGGTTAACCCCTTGATTGCCATACTACGCATAATATTTAACATCTTTATACCGATAATGTGACAGTCACCTCTCAAATTAGCACATCAAATAAATAGGGGAAACATTTTTTGTGGTGTTTGGAGAATCCCGCCATGGAGAAGCACCTAAGCAAATCTCATAAAGAAATCTTTTTTCTACATTGACTGAACAGAAAAAGCTAACGTAAATATTTGTAATTCTGCACTTGATGTTTTGTTTTAAACTTTAATCCTATTCAATTCTGGTCCTCACTCAGTAAAAAGAGAACAAAAAATACAATAGTATAGCCAGTTAAGAATATCTTTCATGTATTAATTGGATAAGATATAGAACGCAAATCAGAGATCCTTCTCTCTCTGATGGGAGCTCTTTAAAGATCTTCACACGGGAAGCTCTGGATGGATGTCAGTGTTCCTGTATCCCTCAGACCATTAACACAATTACTGCACAATTACTGCACAATTACTGCACTACCTTTATCCAAGAAGAACATTCTATTATTCTCAATGGGAGTGTTTTTCCTTGGTACTTTTAGTGCAGTTTGTTTGCCTCAGTTGCTCAGCTGGGAGACTTTATTAATAGATCCCAAGTCTCTTACCTGCAAAACTGGAGCAAAAAACTGTACCAAATCTATAACCGAAAAGCATTCCCATATCCCATTGAGATCAATAGAAGTGTCTTTGTTATAATAATAATAATGTTTTTTTACCTTGTTTAGCACTGACAGTGTACACAGCACTGTACTTATAATATATATATATATATATATATATATATATATATATATATATATATATATTTTGCAAGCACTTGTCCCTGCCCCGTGGAGCTTACAATCTATTTTTTGGTGCCTGAGGCACAGGGAGATAAAGTGACTTGCTCAAGGTCACAAGGAGCCGACACCGGGAATTATAGTATTTCAGTCCCATTCATGAAATACTGCAGCCAATCAGAGTGTGGCAGAATTCCTACCCGCCAATCAGAGCATTGCCAGTCTACTGAAGCCGGGCAAGGATGGATTCGAAATCTGACAGGAGTATGCACCAACTTGGCACCTGTGTCAGAAGCCACCGTGGAGTTAGGAGTCTCAAGGTCTGGGCTGGGCAAATGGTCGCCCGATGGCTTCCATTCAGCCCAGGACGAGTCTAACTCCTCTGTCCAAATGGCTTTCACACCTTGCCAATTTCTGTGGCTTTCAAGTCCGGGACCCGAGCAGACTTAGTGGCACCAACTTGGTAGCCAACTGGTCTCTCGGAACCACGGCTTGGAAATCCCCAGCTCATATACAGTGCATAAAACATATACCCATTATACACAATGTTAGAATTAAAATATTTCACAATTTCTCGAATCAGTTGGACGTAACACCTGACCTACGGACCAGGAGCGGAGAACATCGTACATCAGAAAGGATTCCTCTGCCCCCCCCTTCCCCTCCCCCCACCCCCCCTTCCTACCCCCACACCCTCCTGTCTCCCTTCTCCCAGGTTGGTATGAATGTCGGTATGTATGTTGTTTGTCCCATGGAAAGCTTTTTATTTTGACAATGTGACAACTGTATGTTATACTTTGAAAAACACAATAAACAGAATGTTGAAAAAAAAAAAAATATTTCACAATTTCTTCTAAGTCCCTCGTGTACTAGGTTTGACTGAAAAGACGCGCACGTCCAGTTCCAGCGCTCCTAGACCTTCCTATAAGAAAATGCTTTAAAAGCTGAACGAAATAACGCTTAGGTTCAATTTCAGTTACTTTTCTAAACACATAGGAATTTGGACTTAGACATGAACTCAACCTTGCAACCTTATTGATGGTTGAAGCACCCCAGAACCTCTATACTTGGTTCTGGGGATCTGGGCATATACTAGGGGACCCTCACTAACTTAGGGAACCTCGACTGTACTCGGGATACCCATATCCCCATGCCCCATTTATCTTTCTGGTTTGTGCTGAAGCAGGGAAACCTGGCGGTGAGTCACGTAACTGCTTTCCAGGGAAGACATTGACCGGGGTGATGTGTCTATATGTCCCCAGGAATATGACCTGATTCCCGGATACATTTTTGGGGTGATCAGCAACTCTGGGCCCCTTCTACCTAGACACATTCTGACAACACTTTTACTGCATGGTCCCCCCTGAAACTCATAGCCTGAGAATCTCCTCTGGTTAGCACCCCTGGAAAGGTAAAACACACATAAAATCTTTATTGTCATGCAATACATTCATTGCAAGCACAATACGCAGGTTGAGGAGCTGACACTCTAAAACCTGAAACAGGGCTCAGTGGTAACTAGCCGGGCATAATACCTTTATTTATGGCCTGGTTACCCCTTCATCATCGCAAGTATGTCTATTGCAACAGTGTGCCATGAATATTCTGACCAGCACTAGGGTAGCTATTGCAGTAATGACATTGCCCCTCAATGTGAAGTGCTGTATTGTATGGAAAAGGAGGTCCTCATCTCCCATTCTTGTGACTTTCAGAGTTTTCGTGGCTTTCAGCCCTGCAAACAAGCAACAATGGTATAATGCTCAATAAATGTTAGGCTTCGTCCCCGGTAGCCGCGACTGTGCGCGTGACATCGTACAGCCCTCTACGCGGCATGTGTGAGGCGGTGAGCAAGACGCTGTGCGCGACATCCTTTGCCAAAAGACAAGATTTTTTATCTTTTGGTGCGGCAGCCAAGCATTGGTCACGGTGGCGGTTCAGCCAATCAGGGCGAACCAGCCTCGTGATGTCATGGCCGTGCCCCCGCCACTCTCAGCCAGATCTCCTGCTCTTCAGTGGAAGTGCAACTGCAGACCACAGGTCGTGGCTGAAACTGGTGCACGTGCCGCCTGGTGCTCCGGCACGCGTGTGCACGCAGTGACTGCGGCCGTAGCCTTAGACTGCTATCACCTTCCTGCCAGTGCAAAGAATAAACATCAACTTCTAATTTAAAAAGTCAATTTTGTGTGCTCCGTATAATGTGCTGTTGTTCAGTTCAATACAACACAAGACAGAGAAGCCCAAAGCTACATCCACTTTGACACTTATATACATATATTTATATATTGTGCGGTATGTGTTTTTTTTTTGTAGCTTGCTGCTGTTTATTAACTTTTTCCAGCTGGTCACAGATGTTTGGAGGTGAGTGGCCCCTCCCCCCTCAGGGTTTAAGCTCGTCCCTCCCCACTCCAAGTTAGCAGGTCCTTTTTCATATTGCTGGGTGAATCCAATGTGTTCATCCTCCCTCCTAATATAGAGGTAAATGAGAATTGTAATCAGGTAGTGTTAGGACCTACAAATTTGGTCATGCCTTGGCTGCAGGCTTTTAATGCTTTGGCCAAAGGGTTTAACTAAATGACCCTTTTCAAGAGAATATATAAGAATTTCACTGCGTATTTTTGTCAAATTAGATGTAGCTTTGGGCTTCTCTGTCTTGTGTTATATACATTTGGCCACACCCAGTAGCACTCCTTTTGACACTTAGGCAAGTACCTTGGCCGAGGCCTTATATACATATACATATACATATATATTTATTGTGTTTTTTGCTTTGTTTTTGTTTTAAGCTTGCTGGGATTCTGTGTGTTTTTTCAGTTCAACCATGGACTTTCAGGCCTTAATTGTAAGCTATTATACATACATTGAATTATGAAACAAGTGGTATTAATAGAAGATCATATGTAACATACATTTTCATTTTATTTCAAATGCAATAAAGTAAGTATTCCAAAATCGGAATGCACATTTAAATGTAGTTTTATTCAGGCATTTCCATGCACACCGAGTTTTAGTATTGCAATTGGAATACATACTTTATATACAGTGCACAAGATGAGTAGTGTATTAGTGTCATTATTTTATTACTGTACATAAATAAATACATATGTATGCTTTTTGACATGCAACATGAATAAATGTCTAAAAATGAAGTAGGACAAAAATATAATCTAATGAGGATAAGAGACTCTCAAGGCAAGGCTGATTGATATGGAAGCTGCCAGCATAATGCAGTCAAGTAATTGTCAGGAAACCCTTCAGCTCAGATGTTACCTTGGAAACACAAAAGGTAGAAGACGTAGAGGAAAATGTCCTACACCTGATATAAGCACACAGCATCAGCGCAGTGCCAGAAATAACAGTCATGTAGGTTTAAAGCAGCAATCCATGCTGCTCATTGTATTTTACGCACGCACGCGCACGCACATATACAGATGTAGCCAGGGTTATTTTAACCTCTGTTGCATTATGGGGGAATATGTTGTGATACTCTGAGTTATTACTATCATTGAATCCTATAGAAACAAGGGGGATATTCTGCAATGGAATGCAATACTCTGCATTAGCAGTAAGTTAGATAAAGCTGGCTTCAAATATATATACAGGCAGTCCTCGTTTTACAACGCTTCGTTTTACAACGAATGGCTTATCCAACGCAATGCAATGCATACCTATGTTCAGTTTTACAACGCCAAAACGGCTTATCCAACGCTCTTACGACGCTTTGCAACGTTGTGTATGTGTATGTGTGTGTATATATATACACACATACACAACGTTGCAAAGCGTCGTAAGAACGTGTATGTATATATATATGTAACACCTTTCCCCCCCCTCAATCGCAGATATGGACCATGTGGGGAAATACACTTGTGTTACCGGGTGTGGTGCGTTACCTGATAGGCTCACAGAAGGCCTGAACCTCCGCCACTGGGAGCCTGGGGTTACCTGATGGTTCGAGCACAACGCCTCCACCTGTAAGGGTTCCCACCTGGGTGGGATGGTCCTCTTACAGGAACACAGTAATAGTAAGACACATACACAATATATGTTAGCAACCGTTTTACTATAACTAATAATAACCTCAGTATCCTGTACCTCACAGCATAACGCATATAACCATACACATAGAACTCCACTTAGTGCGCACATCAACTTAGCCAGTCCCTCCTCCAAAGTACCTGGGTGCTGGGCACCAATTCCCTGATGTCCCGTATGTCCGATCCCACCCAATGTGTTGGAGATAGCGCTATCCCTTGAAGTGTTTAGTGCACTACTATAGGTACCTGCCCGGGGCTCCAACCCACGGGGCCGCAAGATAACTTGATTGGATCCGCCTGATCCGATGAGAAGTCCTCCTACGCGTAGGGTGAATTCCAGCGTGGATAATATCACCATGCGCCGTAACATCTGTACCTTGAAGGGGGATCCGTCTGCAGTCAGCAGGACGCAGTCACTGCTTGGCGTGGCCTCCATAAAGATAGTCTCTATATATATATGGGTCTGAGCCCAGACCCAATAATCAGGCTGCGCGCCACAAAGTGCTTTCTTAACTTAAGCAAACAGCTAAAGGGGGCAGTTCTCCTTCCTTAAGGACTGTCTCTGAAGTAACCACAAACTGGGGGCAAGGGTAACTGTATCTGGGGCCTATGGGGTTGACTGGCCTAGTGCAAGGGGCTACTGCTCCCCTGCACCCTCACTCACCCAGCTCCCTGCTTCAACTGCCGTTACCCAGAGCCCGTGAAATGTATCAATCCCTCTGTGCAGGGAGATACTACTGCTCTATTGGCTCCCTGGCATCACGTGGGTCACTGCTGAGGCTCATGGGACTTGTAGTCCCTTCCAAGAGCCTTCCCTGGTAGGCTAAGGTTCGCGTGCTATCACTGCGCATGCGCAATGTCTCTGGCTGGCCGCCGCATGTACTTTGGCACTGCGCATGCTTGAATTTACGCAAGATGGCGGCGCCCTGTTCGGGAGCTGCCGAGGACCTCTGGAGCACCGGAGTGCTCCCTGCTCGGCCCCCACCCTCCAGAAGTGCCGGCGGGTCTGTCGAGTGACCCCCGGCAGCGGAGGTAACGAGGGGGGCGGGGCAGAGGGGACCTGGCTACACATATATATGTATATATAATATTATATTATACTATATAATATTATATTATATTATATAATATATTATTTATTATGTTATATTATATATATAATACAGTATATGCACTATATAATTTATGTGTGTGCTGCATATCTTATTGCCTGCGTAAAATATTTGGTGTATTTTAGTGTTAAAAATGCCTTCAGGAACGGAACCTTTCATTTAAACAGTGTTCCTATGGGATAACGTGTTTCGCTTTACAACGTTTCGCTATTCAACGCCATTTTGAGTAACGCATTGTGTCGGATAACCGAGGACTGCCTGTATATCAAAAGAATGACCTAGGAGCAAAATATAAGGGAAGAGAAGAAAAAAGGAGAACAATCATAGGGTAGTATGTTCAGACAATTGTAGCTAGTAGATGGTAAGATATGCACTCACAATGATGTTGATAAATAAATGCCTTTATCCACCATTGGGACCAGGAACTCAGCTTGAACTATTCTTTAAATCAGCAAAGTTCCCCCGCACTCTCCAACAGTTTCAGCAACAGGATCCCACGGTTGTAGTGATAAGCCTGGACACACAGCTTCCATCTCAAGGACAGGTCCCATGTAAGGGATAAGGCAGGGAAAAAACAATATAGTGTAAATCGTTTTTAATAAAAGTCAAATTGAAATACCTCACATGTAGTACACTCACACTCTTTCAGTAAAAAATGAGCAGTTTCAGAGTTTTAGCAGCTGAGTCGCTCACGCTCAGTACTGCCCCCATGCCGGCATCGGTATTCACCCGCGATCACTTCCGCGTCACGTGATCGTTTACAGTCTCGCGAGATCTCGGCTGTGCTGTGGACTCTGGCTCCATGATAGAATTCGGTTGTCAGTCTCTCTCTGCAATCACACGCCCTATGCGTTTCTCCGTTGTGGCTTCGTCAGGGGAAACAGCCTGTTGGGTGGGTATACCTGTGAGGTATTTCCATTTTACGGGAAGTGTGAGCTGTTAGTTCTTGGGGTTTTCAACCTTTATTCGCTTGACCCTAAAAACAACAAAATCCAGACACAACTCAAGTCACTAAACCTAGCCCGAGTAATCTCCTGTTACGCCGGTGCTGCCCGCAGACCAGACCCGTCCCTTATACTGAGGTGGGGACATATATGTGCACGCACACGCAGGAGAAGGAGCGTGTCCGGTGTGTGGTGTTTTGGTGTTGCTAGGCCAGGTGGAAATAGCTGTAGCAATACTTGCTGGTACCGGTAAAAGAAGAGAGGTAGTAGTTGCCGTTAGCCAAGATCTGGGAGAGCAGAGATCCGGAAGGTCGGGGTCCAGCTGAGATCCAGGGACGTGAGAAGCTGCGAGGTCAAGTGGGAGCCGGGGTCGAGAGCCAGAGAGTGAAGTCCGCCAAGCCGGGTCGTAACCTGAATAAACGAAGACAAGAGAGAGAGCCAGAATAGACATCCGCAAGTAGAGACTATGTCGAGCGATGTGGGAATGGCAAGACAGGCATTATATAGAGCGGCTGGCGAATAGGAAGAGGGGGCAGACCTGGAGAAGTGCGTGGAGCCGTCCTGGATAGGCTGCCTTGAGGAGAATGCAGGTGAGCAGCTTTGGGGTATGATTGCAGCCTGTGCGTGAGCTGGGGGCGTGGCTTCACAGCAGGAGCAGTGAATAAATGAACTTGGTCTGGCGCGCGCTCCGTAATGAGGGGGAGCGCGCGCCCAGGAGTAATAGCAGCCGTCTGAGTCCCAGCCTCCCCGGAACAGCGACCGCCCGCCGAGGACGAGAAGGGAGTCCCCCAACCACGAGGACCGGGCGGGACCGGCGAGGGAGACGTCCCGCAGCAGCGGGAGCAACGAGAGGTGAGGGGAGGTCACGCTGCGACCGTCGTGACCCCCGAATCCTCACATCTCCCAACCCACATGGACAAACCTAAAATCTCACAACCATTCCTTGCTAAACTGGATTCTATCATCTAGTCCCAACAGAATCCAATCCTCTGGTATCCTACCTGACATTTTCAGTGACCAAAAATCAGTTAAACCGCTACCCACCTGGGAGGCCTAACCACCCTCCCTGGGGCAACTACCCCCACCCCCTCCACCCCCATCACCACATACAAATGGGTAAAAGCACTAGTAGCCAAAAATGGCTAATAGCACGTTTGCCCATTTGTTTTCAAAACAAAATACACAATAAAATAACATTTACATAGCAGTACAATACATTACACAATAGCCAATAAACCCATTGATTCTCACTGTGGTATACCATGCCCACAATATATTTTTTACATATATACATTAAATCATTTTGGCTGACCCATTTGCCTATGCTGTATCACTTTGAGTGCCGGGAACATTTGTTTGGTGGGCATATATATACACATTGCCAGTCAATGGGCATCCTAAAAAAAAATACACAATTAAATAAAATACAATCAATATATTTCTTACCTTTGCCGAGATGAACATTCACCTTCCTCATCCAACAGCGGCACCAACCCTTGCCCCACGATGCAATGATCTTCAGCAGCATGATGCAAAGAAGTCCATGATCCTCAGTTGCTTTAAGAGGAGGTCCTGGTGAGTAGTTCTTCTTTCTTCTCCAACAGGTCCAGGAGATGTTAATCCGATGGCTTCTTGGTGTCAAATTAGACATGACAGACCTTATATAAGGCCTGTGACATCACATTTGACTGACAAATGGTACATCCACCAATTCGATTTGAAGGCAAACACCTGTGCACTAAATTTTGTATTGACTGTGACTGAAAAAACAAGTGAATAATGTATGTCAATGTAGACACATGAAACTGTGATGATATTAAAAATGTGGATATCTAATGTTATATAAACATACGAAAAATGAAAACGAGTGGATGCAAAAATGACTGTGAATTGGTGTACATGTGTTGCAAAAAATCAAAAAGTAACAGGGTAGGTATTGCCAATAAAATATTATGGTCAATGTTCATAGTTTGTGCTAAGTGAAGGTGAAAGGAAACGGCGCTAACTCTATTAGTGTGCACTTGTAATATACAGTGAATATTTTAACCAAATCAATTGATTGTTAAACAGTGATAATGTGCTCAAATAACGTGAAAGTAATATTATACAGTTCAAACCCCCTGCTCAAACCCAGCTGGTGGGGACTGGTTTCACTAGTCCCACAAATCGTCACTCTCCAGTTGTAATCCAGGGGGAGCATGGAGGGAAAAAGAACAAAAAACAAGAAAACAATCTAAGTGCAGACAATCAAATTTATGTGTTATAAATTCTGCGTTCTTTCTCCGCGGGGTGCTGCTGGGAAATCCGCGGATGTGGCGGGGTGCAGAAGTCAACCGTCGGGGGCGGCAGTGAGGAGGATGCGGTAGCCCGGCCGGGAAAACACATCTGATTGCACACCATGTCGAAACGGAGCCAGACACTTTGCTGCGGAGCTGAGAGCTGGAGACCCTATCACCTGGTGGAAAAATCTTTGTAGCAGAGACCATTGTGTGTCAAAACCGCTTGATTTTGACTTACATCTTGTAAGTAGGCATCACATATGAGCCAAGAAAGAACGCAGAATTTATAACACATAAATTTGATTGTCTGCACTTAGATTGTTTTCTTGTTTTTTGTTCTTTTTCCCTCCATGCTCCCCCTGGATTACAACTGGACAATGTTCATAGTATACCAGAAAGGATATATAGCATATGTCCCCATAGGACCAAAGTCCTCAATGTAAATAATATAAGCAGTTCAGTCGAATAAAGGGGAACTGCTCATCAGCAGTGGATTTTGAGAGACAATCTATGTGTTTGTGAGAAGTTTTTTGACAAGGGCTACAGTGCCAAATTAGTTGAGGAATCATATCATACGGTGAGTAAGTTGGCTAGAGGAACCGTCCTGGCTAAACATAGGGTGAGAGCTTCCAAATGGACTATCCAAAGAAGTAGATCTTCTGTGCATTACTTGTGCATTGCCTCAAAAGCGGACACCTGAAAGGGTTCCCCAAGAGCTTCTGCCCTCTGCACAGAACCAGCATGCGAAGGGTTAACATCTGTGTGTGCTTCCTGCCATGTGTTTCATCAACCCCGCCCACTGGAATGTTAATGACCCAGGATAAAGGACTTTGAAACCACAGCTGCATTCAATCTGAACCCCTTCAATGTACATCTGTGTCGCCCCAAAGATGGACAGTCTTTGATGCAGCTGAAGGGCAGCCAAAGGGTGTGAGCTGGTTATTGCCATTCGCTGATGCTTGGTAATGTTAAAGATGCTCTATTTTAATCTAAAACTCACCAGCTCTTTTATCCCCTGTATCCAATGTTTCAATTTACCTGGCCTTATAGATTGTATGCTCCGTTAGGCAGGGTCTCTTCTAACACATTGTAGGCCTATCCTACCTCTCCCAACACAATTTTAATCTTGTCTATAAATGTTACATACACCCATAATCATATCTCTAACTGTCCATGAAATGTACTATATGTAAATTGAATGTATAACCTCTGTTCATTTAATGTAACCATGTATTGTTATCATAACTCTGTGCCCAAGACATTCTTGAAAACGAGAGGCAACTCTCAATGTATTACCCAAATGCATGATGTTCCTAAACACTTTTGCAGTAAACACCCTAAAGACGTCTCTACTCTATGAATCATGGGGCTTGAACACATTCCATTTTCCATTTTGGAAAGTGATAGGTTAAATATCGTGACCAAGAAACTTTCTGGATTTCACATTTGACACTCTTACACCCAATAGTTTGATACCAGTTTCATCAGTTCCGTTAGGTCTTTTACAATCATTGACACTAAACTAAGAAATTATTGCTACATCAGGCAGTATTGACTAGTCAAAGTTGATTTATCTATTCACTTGTGGGGTTGCCTCTATTTACAATCCTTTTTGTTTTAATAATTGATCAAATTGGTTATAGCATTGATCATATTAAATCAAGAGGATCCCAAATAACATCATCATCTTATTCTTCATGTGGTATTCAAGATTTTTTTATAAATTATCAAAAAACAGATTACTTGGGTTCAACAAAGACTTTAAACTTTAGAAAGGCAGATTTTAATAAACTGAGGTCTAATCTAGTAGTAATACAATGGGATGATGTTTTTGCAGGGAAAAATGTAGAAGATAAATGGGCAGTCTTTAAAACATTGTTAGAAAAGCACATTTATCAGTGTATACCCTTGGGTAATAAGTATAAAAGAAATAAGTCAAAACCAATGTGGCTAAATAAACAGGTAGGGGAGGAAATGGACAAGAAGAGGAAGGCGTTTAGATTCTTTAAGTCAGAAGGGACAGAGACATCGTATCAGAATTATAAGGAATGTAACAAAAATTGCAAAAGGGCAATTAAATTAGCAAAAATGGATAATGAAAAAAGGATTGCAATAGAAAGTAAGGTCAACCCTAAAAAGTTCTTTAAGTACCTTAATAACAAAAAAATGAGAAAAGAAAATATAGGACCCTTTCAGTGTGAGATGGGTAGGCAGATTATTGGAGATAAGGAAAAAGCTGAGGTATTAAACAAATTCTTTTCCTCTGTGTTTACCAGGGAAGAATCAAGTTCAATAGTAGAAGCCACAACCTCCATATTAATGACCAATTGGTTAACTGAGGAAGAAGTTCATAAGCGACTTGAAAAAATTAAAGTAAATAAGGCACCTGGCCCCGATGGCATACATCCAAGAGTTCTCAAGGAGTTAAGCTCAGTAATAGCCAAACCATTATATTTAATATTCAAGGACTCCATTTCCACAGGCTCAGTACCACAAGATTGGCGTAAAGCAGATGTGGTGCCTACAGTATATTTAAAAAGGGAGCTAGATCACACCCGGGGAATTACAGACCTGTAAGCCTGACTTCAATAGTAGGGAAACTACTTGAAGGTTTATTACGGGATAATATTCAGGTATACCTAATCGAAAACAAAATTATTAGTAATAGTCAGCATGGATTTATGAAGGATAGATCTTGCCAAACTAACCTTATTTGTTTCTTTGAGGAGGTAAGTAGGAATTTAGACCAGGGTAATGCAGTTGATGTGGTCTACTTAGATTTTGCAAAGGCTTTTGATACGGTTTCACACAAGAGGTTGGTGTACAAAATAAAGAAAATTGGACTCAGTAATAATATATGCCCCTGGATTGAAAACTGGTTAAAGGACAGACAACAGAGGGTTGTCATAAATGGAACTTTTTCAGGTTGGGCTAAAGTCGTGAGCTGAGTACCTCAGGGATCGGTACAGGGACCCCTGCTTTTTACATTGTTTATTAATGACCTTGAGGTTGGGATCGAGAGCAAAGTCTCCATCTTTGCTGATGATACTAAATTGTGTAAGGTAATAGAATCAGAGCAGGATGCAATTTCTCTTCAGAAGGACTTGGAGAGACTGGAAACGTGGGCAGGTAAATGGCAAATGAGGTTTAATACAGATAAATGTAAGGTTATGCATTTGGGATGCAAGAATAAAAAGGCGACTTACAAATTAAATGGAGATATATTGGGGGAATCCTTGATGGAGAAGGATTTAGGAGTGCTTGTAGACAGCAGGCTTAGCAATAGTGCCCAATGTCATGCAGTAGCTGCAAAGGCAAACAAGATCTTATCTTGCATCAAACGGGCAATGGATGGAAGGGAAGTAAACATAATTATGCCCCTTTGCAAAGCATTAGTAAGACCACACGTTGAATATGGAGTACAATTTTGGGCACCAATCCTAAGAAAAGACATTATGGAACTAGAGAGAGTGCAGAGAAGAGCCACCAAATTAATAAAGGGGATGGACATTCTAACTTATGAGGAGAGGCTAGCTAAATTAGATCTATTTACATTAGAAAAGAGGCGTCTAAGAGGGGATATGATAACTATATATAAATATATTCAGGGACAATACAAGGAGCTTTCAAAAGAACTATTCATCCCACGGGCAGTACAAAGGACTCGGGCCATCCCTTAAGGTTGGAGGAAAGGAAATTTCACCAGCAACAAAGGAAAGAGTTCTTTACAGTAAGGGCAGTTAAAATGTGGAATTCATTACCCATGGAGACTGTGATGGCAGATACAATAGATTTGTTCAAAAAAAGGTTGGACATCTTTTTAGATGGGAAATGTATACAGGGATATACCAAATAAGTATACATGGGAAGGATGTTGATCCAGGGATTAATCCGATTGCCAATTCTTGGAGTCAGGAAGGAATTAATTTTTCCCCTTAATGGGGTTTTTTGTTTGCGTTCCTCTGGATCAATAAGTAAGTATAGATATAGAATAAAGTATCTGTTGTCTAAATTTAGCATAGGTTGAACTTGATGGACGTACGTCTTTTTTCAACCTCATCTACTATGTAACTATGTAACTATGGTATTCAAGATTTTTTATTATGTGATACATTCATATACATCTCATAATATACAATATATATATATATATATATATATATATATATATATATATATATATATATATATATATATTTATATATATATATATATATATATATATATATATATATATATATATAATTTGTTGACATAGAGGCTTGCAACTGCAGTTCCTCAACAAAGGAAGTACTAGGGCGCTCTAGCTATAAAATGGTGAATATAAATACAAAATGGGTACAATACTACCGTAATGCTGGATCCCTACATGCCCCCAAATGCTGGTGCACTACGACGGAATCCAATAGTCTGCTGCTCAACCCCAAGGATCTTTCCAGGATCCCCAAGTAGTTAAAATAAATAAAAAGGATGAGGTGAGCGAAAACACACAGCTGCACAAACAAATGACCAATAGTGGATTGGCTAATGAAATAACCAAACCACCATAAACACCAAGAAATGCACAAGTGCTAAGAAAGGCCCAGTCAACGCACTTACTTGGTGATTTGAATCTGGGTTGTGGTAGTGGTAAATAAACAATGCGACTTACACGGCCATGTGTAAGCAAAGGGTGCTTTAAAGGTTCCTTTGCTTTGTCCTTTAATCAGTTGGCGCCTCTGTTGAATCTCCAGCAGGTCGCTTCTCAAGGTGGTGGCTGTTCTTACACCCCGTCACGAGAAAATCTCCCGAAGTCAGTAAATGCGCATGGAGAATCGGTTAGAATAAAACCACAGATATTTATTATACAGCACAAGTAGTCACTTAGATGTAAAAACGTCCTCTGTGACTATGGCAGAGTCCGTGATCCCTGCGGCACAGACAGGTCCCCTATACCGCGTCCGGTATACAGCCCTGGAACGCAGGCTGGAACGCAGCAAGAACAGAGGGATAGATATTTATTATACAGCACAAGTATACACTTACATGTAAAAACGTCCTCTGTGACTATGGCAGAGTCCGTGATCCCTGCGGCACAGACAGGTCCCCTATACCGTGTCCGGTATACAGCCCTGGAACGCAGGCTGGAAAGCAGCAAGAACAGAGGGATAGATATTTATTATACAGCACAAGTATACACTTACATGTAAAAACGTCCTCTGTGACTATGGCAGAGTCCGTGAGCTCTGCGGCATAGACAGATCCCCTATTCAGTGTCCAGTATACAGACAGGTCCCCTATACCCCGTCCGGTATACAGCCCTGGAGCGCAGGCTGGAACGCAGCTGAGACGGACAACTACGGTGGCCGCCGGGGGGAAAAAAGTCATGCAGATTAGTTCAACACGTTTCACTGAATACTCAGCTTCCTCAGGCTCGATGAATCTGCTTGCTGTCCTTCTTCCAGTTTAAATACCCTCATCGTAATGCCAGATGAACTTAAATGCTGCAGCCAATCAACTGATCTTTCCTATGGCTGTTTCACTCCACTTATGCTTAGGAATGGGAGATTAGTCCTTGTTTACATATTGTTGAATGAAACGAAGATATTTCATCAGGTCTAAAACCTTATTGCATGTTGAAAAAATAAACAACTGCTCAATTTGTTAGAAGCGCAGGGATAGAACCATCCTCCATCGGAATACAACCTATGCTATCATAGTGTTTATCCATAACTACAGGCATACCCCGGTTTAAGGACACTCACTTTAAGTACACTCGCGAGTAAGGACATATCGCCCAATAGGCAAACAGCAGCTCGCGCATGCGCCTGTCAGCACGTCCTGAACAGCAATACCGGCTCCCTACCTGTACCGGAGCTGTGCGCAAGCGGGGAGACTATAGCGCCTGTTACACATGCGTTATTTACATCAGTTATGCACGTATATGACGATTGCAGCACAGTACATGCATCGATAAGTGGGAAAAAGGTAGTGCTTCACTTTAAGTACATTTTCGCTTTACATACATGCTCCGGTCCCATTGCGTACGTTAATGCGGGGTATGCCTGTATTCAGTCATTTTTAATAAGAATTAAATAAACCCATTGCTATGTTAGATGAATCGTTACGTAATGAACTCGCAGAATGCATACTTGGACAAATAAACAGTGTGTGATATCAATGGGATTCCCACACAGAACACGGGGATTTAACCCCTTGGCGTTGATAATCATAGACTGCAAAAATTAAGATGGGACAAATGGATAAATTATTTTCCTTATTCAAATGTTTGTTGGTTGGTTAAAAATCATCCTCTAAAAATGTTAACCTTATAACATATAAAAATGCTAAGATGATAATAAAATCGACGAACTAATATATTATTTAAAAATGCAATTAAAAATCAGCAATTAAAATAAGCATACATTGGAATGAATCATATGGTGTCATAGTGTTAATCTATGTCTCTTAAGCTATACTGAAAATGTTATAATAAACCAATTAGCTAAATGCAATCCATTCTCCTCTGACTGAACTTACACACAAACATACAAAATCAAATGTACCCAATAATAGTGTGTGACATATAGAAAATGTTAACATGGAGATTCAACCCCTCGACGATTGTGGCAGTGATCTGCCGTAGTCAGAAAGGAGCAGATAGAAAAAAAACCATAGATGTTAGCCGAAATCTCAATGATTCCTTTGAAATTATAGTCTACATATTCGACATGGCGCAAAATAAATTACAATTACAAAATTACACACCAAGTGCAACTAGGAAGCCTAGTGGAATGACCCCCAACATGAATCTTAAATGTATTGAAAAGATCACATGGAAAAAGAAATAGCTAATGGTGTAATGGTGATACTGTTTAGATGAAGGCCTCAATATCTATGTCCACATTAAGCCCATCCGGGACCAGGATCTTCAACCTATAAATCCAATACGTCTCCTTCTTTCAGAGTTCCACTAACCTATCACCTCCTCTCCAATTTTGGGGTACACATTCAATCCCTCGATATCAACCCGGCAGGGTTGCCAGCGTGAACCAGGTCAAAATGTCGGGAGACGTTGTGTGTCGGGTGTTTCTTCCTAATGTTACCCATGTGCTCCAGTATGCGGACCCGCAAGGGTCTTGATGTGCGCCCGAAATACTTGAGTCCACATGGGTATTCCAAAAGATATACTACAAATGATGATCTGCAGTTAATAAAATCTTTAATTTGGAAATCTTCCCCTGTTGTGTGTGAGCTAAATTTCGTTCTCTCTTTGGAGGCATGGTTACATGCTTTACACCTCTGGCAGTCAAAGAATCCAATAGGCTGACGCTGTGCTTATAGTGCCTAGTGACAACGATGCAACATCGCTCCAAAACAAATACATTGACTCCATCGCAAGCGCTTATAGTAAGCGCGACGGCGATGGAACGACGTCACGACCAAAAATTTTGAAGTCGGGTAAATTTGATTTTTTAGAGACAGTCGCCACATGTGACTGTCTCTAAACCAATCAGAGAGTGCTGCCCCCGCCCCCTGCGTGACGTCACTGGCCTTGTCACCAGCGACGTCGCTTAAAACTAAAATATAACTTTCGCTAGCGGCGACGGCGACGGGTAACATCATCGGTCGCCGTTGCCGGCACTATAAGCAAGGCCTCAGGGAGCCACTGTTGGGGTGTCTCAATTACCTGCTTCCTAAATACACTATGTGCAGGTTTGCTTTTGAGATTAGCAGCTTTAGTGAAAATGACTTTGGGATGCTCAGTTAGATGGTCTTTCAACACTGGTTTTTTTGGACCAAATGCCAGTGTTTTCCGATTATATTCTCCTGGCATCACGATTACATTTCGTTATAAATAGTATGTTATACTCATTTGTTTGCTATCTGACCTTTGGTACCAACATATCGTCTCGTTTAAGCGTGGTTGCTCTAGTTATTGCTTTATCAATTAGGTCTGGGTTGTACCTTCTTTCTATAAACCTATCCTTCTTTCTGGCTCTACTGGGAAGTGAATAGCAAGTTTATGCTGTTATTATTAATGTATTGAAGGAAAGTATTAAGATAATGCTCGCTCCCTTTCCAAAAGAACAACACATCATCTATGTATCGCCTCCAGAGGACCAGAATCGCACCAAATGGATGCTCAGACCAAATAGTATATGTTTCCCAGTTTGCCATAACAATATTTGCATAACTGGGTGCGAACATGCGCCCCTGTAACGCATAACTCACCACAAATGAAGCGCGACCGCGGTGCTGAGGCAGGAAATTGAGTAACGCTGACCCACAGCCACGTGGGCGCGCCTAGAATGTAGAGTAGTCATTCAGGCCAGGTCAGGATTGGAGTTGTGAGATTAGTGAGGTACTTGCCGGATTCAGGAGAGGAGAGTTGCAGATTGTCGAGGTGCGTAGCCAGATTCAGGGCTGGAGAGTAGCGGATCGTCGAGGTGCATAGCCAGGTTCAGGGTTGGAGAGTAGCAGATTGTCAGGGTACGTAGCCAGGTTCAGGATAGGAGACTGGAGAATGGTCAACACAAGCCAGATCAGGAGTAGAGAGAAGCGGAGTCCAAGTAACTAGCAGGGTTCAGGCAACAAAGGGTTAATCAGGCAGGCAAGGCAAGGTATCAGGAACAGAATGCAGCAAGGCACGGCGTCACACTAACTATGCTCAGCAAAGGTAAGCTGCAAGTGAAGGGTATATAAAGGAGGAAGCTCCAATAGCCAGCAGGGGTGGAACCAGGAAGTGGAACCTAATAGGCTGCTGGTGCACACAGGTGTGCCCTATGATGCAGCCTGATCAGGTAGGAGGTTGCTTGCAGCCCACGCGTGTCACAGAGGTCAGAGGCAGGGCTTAGACCGTGTTATACTCCTACGCCGGTTCTGCGAGACGTCAGAGCGGGGGCGGAGCCTGGAGCGCGCGTCAGTGCCACACTGGGACTGTTGATCAACAGAGTGGGAGAGAGGCTTACCGCGTGCATCAGCGGGGAGGCTGGATGAGCGCTCGCGTCGACCAACCAGGCGGGGGGTGGGGCCAGGGTCCGCAGATGCCGGAACAGACTGCGCAAGGTCCGCGCGCGTGAGCGTCACAGGACCAGAGGAATGCACATCTTCTGTCACTGGAGGACCAGTGAGGCGAGGAGATGATCCTTGGCCGCCAGGATGGCGAATCCTCACAGTACCCCCTTTCTAGGAGCGACCTCTGGGCGACTCCACGATGGCTTGTCCGGAAATTTCGTATGAAAGATGCGCACCAGTCTGGCTGCGTGATCCCGGTGGCTGGGAATCCAGGTCCTTTCCTCTGGACCAAAACCTTTCCAATGCACTAGATAGTGCAGTGATCCTCTGGAGATCTTGGAATCCAGAATGGATTCGATCTCATATTGAGGTTGACCTTGGACCATAAGCGGAGAGGTAGAAGGAACAGGAACAGAAAATGTATTCGAAACCACGGTTTGAGAAGAGATACGTGAAACACAGAAGGAATTTTCATAGCGGGTGGGAGGGCGAGACAGTATGCAACCGGATTGATCTTCTCGGAAATAGAGTAGGATCCAAGAAATCTGTGTGCGAATATCATAGAAGGAACCTTGAGCATGATATTCTTAGAAGAGAGCCAGACCTTGTCGCCAGGTTTGAAGTCCAGAACAGATTTGCGATGGCGGTCTGCCTGCGTCTTCTGTCTGTTGACTGCTTGCTTGATATTAACATGGATCTTTTTCCAAAGGTCCTGTAGTTCTTTGACCCTATTATCTGCCGCTGAGACCCCTGAGGAAGGTAAGACCATAGGAAGAGTGGATGGGTTAAATCCATAATTGACAAAGAAGGGAGATTCTAAAGTGGAAGCACCGCGTGCATTGTTATGAGCGAATTCTGCCCTGGGTAGGAGTTCAGCCCAGTCATCTTGTGAGTCTGACACAAAACAACGTAAGTATTGTTCGAGCGATTGATTGGTCCTCTCCGTTTGACCATTGGCCTGTGGATGGTATCCTGAAGAAAAATGGAGGGTTATACCAAGCTGAACGCAAAAAGATCGCCAGAACCGAGAAATAAACTGAGAGACTCTGTAAGAGACAATCTCCGTGGGTAATCCGTGTAAGCGAAAAATCTCTTTTATGAAGACCTCGGCTAATCTCGGGGAGTTAGGAAGACCCTTGAGGGGTATGAAGTGAGCCTGTTTCGAGAATCGGTCCACTACCACAAGAATTGTGTCCATACCCTTGGAGATAGGTAACTCAACAATGAAATCCATGGACAAGTGTGTCCAAGGCCGGTCAGGAACAGGAAGAGGCTGAAGAAGACCCGAGGGAGAGGTTCTGGGTGTTTTAGTCCTGGCACAAGTGGGGCACGCAGCTATGAAATTTTTAACATCCTTTTGCATCTCTGGCCACCAAAAAGTCAGAGAAATAACGTCCAGTGTCCTCTTGATGCCAGGATGGCCTGCAGATCTGGAAGAATGACTCCATTCGAGAACCTTTTTTCGATGTTGGACAGATGTGAAGAAATGGTCCTGAGGAGGCGAGATGCTGTGAGGAATATGACTTTGTTGGTGAACAATGTCCTTGAGAGCACCAAATGAAGAGGCCGAGAGAATACATTTGGGAGGAAGAATGGGTTTCTGCTGATCTTAAGAATTATCGTCCATAGAGAATTGGCGGGATAATGCATCAGCTTTGATATTTTTTGATCCAGGAAGATAGGAAATTATGAAATTGAATCTAGAGAAGAATAATGAGCTTGACGGGCTCCGAGGCGACGTACTCCTTCGATGTAAGTTCTTGTGATCTGTGAGGATCGTAATGGGATCGTCGGTACCCTCCAGGAGGTGTCTCCATTCTTTGAGTGCTAGTTTAATGGCCAAAAGTTCACGGTTCCCAATATCGTAGTTGCATTCAGTTGAAGAATTTTTTTCCGAAAGAAGGCACGAGGATGCAACCTGGACAAATTATTCTCTCTTTGGGAGAGAACCGCGCCTATCCCGACATCGGAAGCATCAACTTCGAGAGTAAACGGAAGTTTGGGATCCGGATGAATGAGAACCGGGGCGGATACAAACACTTTTTTGAGAAGAGCAAAAGATTGAAGAGCCGCTGGAGGCCAGGAGGTCGGATCAGCTCCTTTCTTGGTTAATGCAGTCAAAGGAGCTACTAGAGAAGAATTTTTTTGGATGAATCGACGATAATAATTAGAAAATCCAAGAAAGCGTTGGATGGCCTTGAGTGGTAGGTTGAGGCCAATCCAGGACTGCTCTTACCTTGGCAGGGTCCATGGTGAGTCCGGTGTCAGATATAATGTATCCCAAAAAAATGGTAGATTTCTGATGAAAATTACATTTTTCAAGTTTGGCGAAAAGTCTATTTTCAAGTAGGCGAAGAAGTACCTGTTTTACATGGGAAACATGTTCTTCAATGGATTTGTAAAAAATTAAGATGTCGTCGAGATAGATGATTACGAAGGAGTTGAGAAGGTCTCTAAAAACTTCATTTAAAAAGTCCTGAAACACGGCTGGGGCATTGCATAGACCAATAGGCATGACCAAGTACTCATAATGTCGTCCCTGGTGTTGAATGCAGTCTTCCATTCATCACCCTGGCGGATCCTGACAAGATTGTAAGCACCACGTAAATGTAATTTAGAGAAGATGTTGGCTCCTTGTAATCGATGGAATAATTCAGAAATTAGAGGCAGAGGATAACGATTCTTTACAGTGATTTTGTTAAGAGCTCGGTAGTCTATGCAGGGTCGTAAAGCTCCATCTTTTTTCTTCACAAAAAAGAATCCTGCTGGAGAGGTAGACTTACGTATGAATCCCTTCTGTAAATTCTCTGCGATATATTCTTTCATTGCCTTGGTCTCAGGGAAGGACAATGGATAAGAAGTCCCTCTGGGTGGGAAAGTACCAGGAAGCAAGTCAATAGGACAATCGAACGGGCGATGGGGAGGTAGGACCTCGGACTTCACCTTATCGAAGCAATTGCACCTTTTCATTCTCCTCAGTAATGGTGGTACCCCGGATGCTACTTGCTTCTAGGATGCAGTTCTTGTTGCAGTAGGAACTCCATTGGATAGGTTCCTTACCAAGCCAATCCACCTGGGGATTATGGATCTGTAGCCAGGGTAACCCGAGGATGACGCCAATAGATGGGTTGTGGATAACGTTAAATTAGATCTTTTCCAATGTTTATCCTCCACTCTGAGATGAAGTACCTCAGTCTCCAAGGAGATAAAAGCTGGCTGAAGAGGTCTTCCATCAATGGCTTCGAGGGCAATAGAGTTCTTTCTACGTTTCATGGGTACCAGATGGCATTCTGCGAATTCTTGATCTATAAAGTTTCCTGCAGAACCAGAATCAAGAACAGCAAGAGTAGAAACTTGGAAGCCCTCCCCAAAGATAGTGATGGGAAGTAGAATGCGAGAAGGATAGACAGTTGAGATGGGGAAATAAAAAGCGTTCCCAATGAGACTCCCCCGGGTCTCACGGGAACCTTGCGTTTCCCGACTTTTGGGGACAAAAATAGGCAAAGTGTCTGGCAGTACCGCAGTACAGGCATAAGCCAGCGTTCTTGCGTCATAACTATTTGGATTTGGAGAGACTAGTGCCCCCTAACTGCATAGGTTCCGAAGTGTCTGGAGATGGGCTTTCAGTTTGGCTCACCTGACCTGGATGAATCCTGGATGGAATAACATGATGATGAACCTTTTCGGATTTCCTTTCCTGGATGCGATGATCCACTTTAATGCAGACAGCGATAAGTTCCTCCAAGTCTGAGAGACGATCGTAGGTTGCCAGCTCATCCTTCAAAGTCTCAGATAATCCTTGCCAAAAGGCCGCAGACAGGGTGACATCGTTCCAGTCAGTCTCAGCAGATAGGGTCTCCTAGGGGAAATGCTACTCTGGTTACAAGGCATACACTGGCGACACACTTTATTCGAGCTCGGCTAGTCCCACGAATTCGGGTATACCCGGGTGTATTGAGGTTTGTGACTGTTTTCTGCCCGAGTGCATTGAGGTATTTTCCAGGCAGGGATTGAAGCATTTTATTCCCGCTGGCTGCAATACTGCACAGTATATATATATATACTGCATTACAATTCATGAATTTATGCCATCTGGTAGACACGCGAAGCATTGCAGCCTATTAAATCCTAATCATTATCATTTAACAGATCAGCCGCCCGTCAGCCAGGCATGAACCCAGGCTGGGAAGGCAAACGCAACGGGGCTTGTCAGAGGTGAGGAGCGGCGCATTCCAGGTATCTGCCTGGTACATACTGGGTATTTGCTCGAATAAAGTGTGTCGGTGCAGTAATAGTGTGGTGCACCTGCTGGCTTACAGGACTCCTGAGTCTCCCGCTTGGATGGTATTATGGGGAAGGTCAGGACAGGCTTCTGGGGACATACCCAGTACGTACTCACTCTTTCAGCTTCTCCATCTATTGCAGGCCCCAGGATATGGGGTGGAATCCTTGGAATAGAACGTCCCACTCAGGGATGAGAGATTCCAGTCTCACAACCACTTCTTTATAAATCTGGGACACTTTATTGCACCAACAGCATACACTGGAACAGCATACACAGCAGTACAGGAACACAGGAACACAGTTCTCCTGCAGGATGGACCTGGCCATACACTCCCAGTCAGGGCCCTGGAAGCAGGCCTAGCTCTTCCACTACCCCATATCAGAGTAGTGGGAACAGTCTACCCTCCTCTCCCCTAAGGGAGGGCCACAGTTTGGCAGAGCCCTGCACAAGTGGGTTTGGTGCCTGAGCTCCTCTCAAGGTAGGAGCAACTGCCTAAATACAGGAAATGCAGATCATTAAGACAGATCCAACAAGAGCCCGTCCCTATCCCTTATTGGACACAGGCCTGACTGCACTGCTTTCTCTGCCTCATTGATCTGCAGTGAGTGGGGAGAACCCATGATTACTCCTGGCAAACTTACCCTTACTAAGTATTACCGCCAGGAGGAGAAAGAACTATAGCCCCAAAACTACCCAGGGCTACGTATGTGTTCTTATTTGAAACAAGGGATCCCTCAATACAGAGAAAAAACCCGGCGCCTCCGAAATATAAAAATAAGATCTGACCAAACATAAAGTCCAATACGAATGGAGAGGAGTCCTGGAAGGGATCTTCAATTAAGTGTTTTGTAAGCCGAACATGGATGAGAACCCCTGCAGTAAGGTACCTGGAGCCCTCATGCTCACTTGGGTACTGTTCGGGATGGATTTAGGGGAGTCTTTAACCCATCTGAGGGACCTCTGCGGAGGTGAAAAGTGGGAGCGCTTGCGAGGTACACAGTTGGAGCGAGTACAACAACATTGAGTTGACAGTAGGAAGGAGGTTTTAGCTCCTATATGGATAAAGAAGTACTGTTTTTTTCCACATTCACATCGTTTCAATAGAAGTAGTCATTGTGCTCGGCTTACAAAAGACTTCATTAAAGATCCCTTCCAGGACTCCTCTCCATTCGTATTGGACTTTATGTTTGGTCAGATCTTATTTTTATATTTCGGAGGCACCGTTTTTTTCTCTGTACTGTTTGTATTGGTTTGTGTTAACCATTTTGCCTAGGCAGCCCCCACTTTAAGTTTAAAGTGCATTGTATATATGATTGTCACTTTTAGTGTCACTATTTACATTCACCGCATTAGCGCTGATTTCACTGCTCTTCCCTTTTAAGGGATCCCTCAATGCTAAACCTTAACTTTCCAGAATATGGGAACCACATGCTTATTTAGATATTACGTTTTGAAATTCCCTTCCAAGAATTCTTGGATGGGGAAGCCATTATACCCTCACTGTGGCATCCAATAGAAAGTTGTGACATCATTGTGAGGTGCCATTGCAGTCTCAGATTGGTGATCCTACAGTCATCATTGAAAAAAAACCCGTTTGCTGGCAAAGTTAAAAATGTTATATCTGGGCAATCAAGGGGTTCCCGAAACTTTGAGTACCCCAGGTTAACATAAGGTGATACAAAATAATTGATTTTGAGAGCATTGCTGCTTTAAGATTTATTAAACCCCTTACTATGGGCTACTATTCTTGGCAGCTGTCCCGTCTCTTACATAAATATTAGCTTCTGAATGTATCAAAAATAAATTTATTATATGCAACTAAATACACCATGATAAAAAAAAAATTAGAAGAAAAAATATCAACAGAAAAAAAACACCCAAAGGATATCACTGACAGTGTATATATACCCATATACATGTATGGAATATGGGTGAATACCATTAATCATGAGGAGAAGTCACCTGGAGCTACTCAAGAGAAATGGAGAGGCATACCTGGGTACCTCAAATGCAATGAATGTGAGTGAAAATAAATATATGATCATATAGGATTAACATCAAAAATGGTTAAGCAGAAAAAAGAAAATACACATACTGTACATACATTGATGTACACGGGTATTCCTCTATTTTTTTCTTGAGGGGTGCAGGTGACTTACTGTACCTTAATCTTTAACTGTTTTCACACATATTCCATATACGTATATGGGTTTATGACACGATCTGTGATATCCTTTGGATGTTTTTTCTGTTGATGTATTTTTCTTTTAATTGGTTTGATCATGTTGTATTTACAGTAGTTGTGTATAATGTATTTTTGATATTGTCAGCATATCCTTGAGTGCCCTTGTAGTCTGTGGGCGCTTGTCTGCCTAACCTACAGATGCAGTGGACGTTATTTTAAGGCATCAGGGCGCCGTTTTCGTGTGCGCTGTTGTACTCCACGCGGCATGAACACTTGCCAATCGCCCCAGGCACGCGCGTTTATCGCGGTTGCTTTCTTTGAATTTTATGGATTGTGTGCAATTATATGCAATGAAATGAATGAATTGTAATGTGTACAGTACTGTGCTACTGTGTCAATTTCAGGTGTTTATAAGCCAGAACACTGAAATGCCATTTTCTGCACTCGTGTCTAAAGGCGGTACGGTTGGAAGAAACCCTGCGCCATCACATGGTTATTCCGAAGTATACACCGCCTGATTTCGTAAAATTATGGCCGCTGCATCTGTATTAGGTTTCTTCTTATTGGCATAAATACTAGCTTGTCAAGTATTGCTCATTTGAAGTGAGTCTCACTCGCAGGAAAACTGTTTAATTTATTCTCAATTTCTTTCCAGTCTGCTACCCTACTGATGTGTTGTGAGCAATATACAGTAAGGGCTGAATGTTACTTGATTTAAGACCATCTACTGGAAAACAGGAGTTCTTGAAATGGATTTGGATCGTTGCCTCTGACGTCTGGTAAAGGAGCAGTTACAACAGAAAAAAAGATCATTAAGAATCTGCACAATGGCAGTGTCATGCTTAGTGGCTTATGTGTAGGCGATAAATACTATTACAAAAGACAAATGCTTTAAAATTATATTTAAACTTTTAGGGTCATTACTAAGCTATGTTATAAGACATCTTTTTTGTTGGTATTTAAGTGAATGTGCCATAAGGGGCCATATTTACTAAGCTTTCTTATGCCATAAAACGACTACAGTGGGTCCTCGGTTATCCAACGGAATGCGTCCCGCAAACCGCCGTCGGTTAACGGTCCGTCGGAAAGCAGGTCCAATGTTAACCGGCAGCGGTGACCGTCGGATACGTGAATTCGGCGTCGGACAATGCGTCCGGACACTGCATTGTGCGGCGTTGGATAAAGCGTTCGTCGGCAAGCAGAACGTCGGATACCGAGGACTGCCTGTATAGATCTGAAGACACCTTGAAGCCCATTGCCACGAATGGGCTGTAGGGACAGCACGGGAAAGGTGTCTTTTGGAGTAGCACCTCTTAATACATTCGTGCCTAAGTGTCTCCATACTAACCAAAGGCTCTGTGATGTCTTTAGGATCTTTACCAAAATCGCTTTTGAAATAATACTCTTGCATATAAAGTGTTGTACTGTATATACAGGTGTATGGTTCATTCTGATGTTTTCCCCTTTGTTGTTTTGTTTAATCTAATTATGCTGCTGCCCGGGGCAGTATCGTACTTAAACTTCCATTGATTTAAATGATCGTTTCTGTGCCATAATGCAATAATTGGCTGTTTTTATGTTTTCAGCTTTTGTTCTTCATAAATCAAGAAACAAATACACACTTAAGTGTGTTTCAATAGGACAGAAAACTGGGAGCTAGACTAAAAGAACTCAAAGATACAGTACAATGCAAATGATTGCATAAACTAAACTATAAAAGAGGCTCTAGGGAGGTACGTTTTTTTTTTAGTTATTCAGACCTGTGGAGCAGCATTAACATGTATAACAAATATATACATCAAGTCTAGTGCAAAGATTTATGTAGAGATTGTATTCCTGTAAGATTTACAGGTTATAAGTCTCTGATTGATTCACAAACACCTCATGCTTCAGAATTAATGTCCTCTGTTCTTTTTTTATTCATTTTTTCATTGAAGCAGGAAACAGTAGTTTGTGAATATGGAAATAAATATGAGAGACATAAGAATACTTTATTTAAGTAGTGCAACTGTCCCTTAATTTTATTTTCAGAGTTTGGATAGAGGTTTAAGCACATATATTTTAATGTGCTGGCAGCAGTATTTTTGGGAAATGCCATTGGGGCCTAAACACATATCATATATATATTTTACATTTTCCAGCTGGATTGAAGCCTATACGTGCATACATGCAGACACAATTACAGTATGCAACAGACTTTTGCGATACTTGATCCCGAGGTTTGGAATTCCCTTAACCATTAACAGGGGAGATAATTTTACATAGGTTGGTAAGGGAAATATGCCCTATTTGGGTGCTCCAAACTGGTGTCGGTGAAGACTTAAATGAAACTAAAAAGTCTTCAGGGAAATCCAGGGTTAAATACTTCACGAGCCGTGTGATCTCTTCCCCAAGTCTTCAACTGAAGCAACACTTAAAGACAGCTTTTGGATGTACCCCGACACTGTTTAGGATCAAACCGCTATGAATAGGGAAAGAAAACCTCTAACCTGACCGGAATGTATGTCCCATCCGGCGGTTCCTTCTCTGGCGGGTCACGTGTTCCCAGCGGGTCCTCAGGCAGGGAGTGTAGAAACTCACAGGGCTGCCTTAGTAGTGCCGGTAAGCTGTTGGTCCAGGGGAAAGGAACTCCAACACTGCTCTCCTCGTGGCGTGCATCCGTCCCAGCAGTAAGTAACAAGGTGAGTGAAAGGACTTTGAGCACTGCAGAACAAAGTATCAGGCTGGCGGCCGCGTGCAACAAAAAAGCTGATTAAAATGACATACAGAACAATTCTCTGACGCGTTTCGTCTTTACGACTTTGATAATTATGCCTCAGACAGAAAGAAGCACACCTGCAGCCTAATTAAGCAGGAGGCCTGAGAGACGGCAGGTTTAAAAAGCAGGAAGTGACACACACACAGAGAG
Organism: Ascaphus truei; assembly: GCF_040206685.1. Lineage (NCBI taxonomy): Eukaryota > Metazoa > Chordata > Amphibia > Anura > Ascaphidae > Ascaphus > Ascaphus truei. The sequence continues at coordinate 25,942,308 of NC_134500.1, forward strand.
CTTGTTTTTCCACAGGAAGGTGGAGAGAACTCTCCCGGCTTGGAAGCCGTAGCAGCTGCTGCTGCTCTGGTCCCCAGTCCTGCGAGGAGCTTTGCTGCTGGGACCAGCTGGGACCCCAACCCAGGATAAAGATAAACATTGCTGCGAGGCTGGACACAGCCTGCTCCCCGGAACCGTGTTCCTGTTTGCTGTTGGAGCTGAAAAACAGATAAGACTTTATTCTTATATGTATCGTTATACTTTGTGTTGCATATGTTTTGGGCATGACCAGATTAGCTGGCTGTCCTGTTAGTAAGGGCTCCAGAAGTGAGCTTGTGTCCCTAACGGGACTAGGCTTTAATTTGCAAGAAAGTAGTTTCTTAAAGGGACAGTGCACCCGTACTTATTTTGATTGTGGCTAATAAACCACTAGTGTTTAAAGTTTCCCATCGTGTCAAGCGTCTTACTGACCCCGCCGCGAGGCCGTCCTGCCACAATACATATACATATATATATATATACACATATACATATACATATATATATACATATACACATTTATATATATATATATATATATATATAAGTGTCAAAAGGAGTGCTAGTGGGCATGGCTAAATGTATACAACAATAAACGGGAGGTGAAGGGGGGGTGACGGGAGGTGAAGGGGGGGTGACGGGAGGTGAAGGGGGGGTGACAGGAGGTGAAGGGGGGGTGACAGGAGATGAAGGGGGGGATGACGGGAGGTGAAGGGGGGGTGACGGGAGGTGAAGGTGGGGTGACGGGAGATGAAGGGGGGGTGACGGGAGATGAAGGGGGGGTGGTGAAGGGGGGGTGACGGGAGGTGAAGGGGGGGTGACGGGAGGTGAAGGGGGGGTGACAGGAGGTGAAGGGGGGGTGACGGGAGATGAAGGGGGGGTGATGGGAGGTGAAGGGGGGGTGACGGGAGGTGAAGGGGGGTGACGGGAGGTGATGGGGGGGTGACGGGAGGTGAAGGGGGGTGACGGGAGGTGAAGGGGGGGTGACGGGAGGTGAAGGGGGGGTGACGGGAGGTGAAGGGGGGTGACGGGAGGTGAAGGGGGGGTGACGGGAGGTGAAAGGTGAAGGGGGGGTGACGGGAGGTGAAGGGAGGGTGACGGGAGGTGAAGAGGGGGTGACGGGAGGTGAAGGGGGGGTGACGGGAGGTGAAGGGGGGGGTGACGGGAGGTGAAGGGGGGGTGACGGGAGGTGAAGGGGGGGGTGACGGGAGGTGAAGGGGGGGTGACGGGAGGTGAAGGGGGGTGACGGGAGGTGAAGGGGGGGTGACGGGAGGTGAAGGGAGGGGTGACGGGCGGTGAAGGGGGGAGGGGAAGTGGAGGGGAGGGGATGTGGAGGGGGGAGGGAAAGTGGAGGGGGGGAGGTGAAGGGGGAGTGCGGGAGGTGAAGGGAGGGTGGATGACGGGAGGTGAAGGGAGGGTGGATGACGGGAGGTGAAGGGAGGGGGGGTGACGGGAGGTGAAGGGAGGGGGGGGTGACGGGAGGTGAAAGGAGGGGGGGGTGATGGGAGGTGAAAGGAGGGGGGGGTGACGGGAGGTGAAAGGAGGGGGGGTGATGGGAGGTGAAGGGAGGGGGGGGTGATGGGAGGTGAAGGGAGGGGGGGGTGATGGGAGTGAAGGGGGGGGGGTGATGGGAGGTGAAGGGGGGGGGGTGATGGGAGGTGAAGGGGGGGTGACGGGAGGTGAAAGGGGGGGGTGACGGGAGGTGAAGGGGGGTGACGGGAGGTGAAAGGGGGGGGTGACGGGAGGTGAAGGGGGGTGTGACGGGAGGTGAAGGGGGGGGTGATGGGAGGTGATGGGAGGGGGGGTGACGGGAGGTGAGGGAGGGGGGTGACGGGAGGTGAAGGGGGGGTGACGGGAGGTGAAGGGGGAGGGGAAGTGGAGGGGAGGGGGAGGTGAAGGGGGGGGAGGAAGGGAAGTGGGGGGGGGAGAAAGGGAAGTGGGGGCGGAGAAAGCGAAGTGGGGGGGGGTGCGGGAGGTGAGGGGGGGAGGTAAGTGTGGCCGCTTGCTCCCCCTTCCCCCAGTGTCTGCCGGTCGTCTGTCCCCCCCGAATTGTCCCGCCTGTTGTGGGCCGCTCCCTCACTCACCCGTCCGGCCGCTCCCTCACTCACCCGTCCGGCCGCTCCCTCACTCACTCACCTGTCCAGCCGCTCCCTCACCCACCTTGCCGCTCCCTCACTCACCCGTCCGGCCGCTCCCTCACTCACTCACCCGTCCGCTCCCTCACCCGTCCGGCCGCTCCCTCACCCGTCCGGCCGCTCCCACGTGGATCGGAGGCGGGAGGCAGCATGTTGTGGCTGCTCCCCTGCTGTGTCCCGGGCGCATGTATACAGGCGTATGGGTATGCTTTTGGCGGGAAAGTCAAATACACATGTATACGCATACCTGGGGGGAAAATACATGTATACAGGCGTATGGGTATGCTTTTGGCGGGAAAGTCAAATACACATGTATACGCATACCTGGGGGGAAAATACATGTATACAGGCGTATGGGTATGCTTTTGGGGGGTGAATACAAATACACATGTATACGCATACCTTGGGGGAAAATTATCATGAGGACTGACTTGTACCGTCTTTTTTTTGCATTATGCCTATTAAATAACTTTATTTAGACCCGTTTCCAGCTCAGCCTTTTTTGCAGTGCTCTAAAATCTCCCATACACAGTACAGCATTAAACCCCAGTGTATTTTTGTCTCACAATTCTGCCATTCATTATAAATTAAGCGTGATGCACAAAAAGGCCCCCGATCTAAACTTGAAGAGTTATAACCCGAGATTAATGATGTGAGCTGGATACACAGAGCACCTTAATAAATTGTACCCGCAGTAGAAATGTTCATTACTATATGAATATGTAATTACTGTACATTTTCTTTTTGAAAGAAGAAAGATATATTGAGGCGTAACTATAAAGTACACACAAATAATAAATATGCATGAAACAGCTTCAACCAAAAGTTGAACAGGCAGGATATTACACGTGACTGTATGCTTTGTTTAAAGGAGCAACCAAGATGACTATACTGATGTAGCCAGGTACCCCCCCATCGGGCTCCCCGTGCTCCGGTTTCCCTCCCTACCTTCAGAGTGCAGGTAGGGCGATAGAGTTGCCGGTGTCTCCCGCAGCAGGGCGCCGCCATGCACGGAAGCAGCGAGGAGCATCAGAGTGCCTGAGAGGTTGCGCCTGCGCAGGGCAGGCCCACAGTGGCCATTACAGGAGTTGCAATAGCGCGAGGTGCGGAGCGGCGGTCATTAGAGGGAGAGCAAGAGGCTCCCTATGTTAAAGGCTGCAGGCGGGACTACAATCCCCATGATGCTCAGGGGCAGTGACACCACCTGATACCAGGGAGCCAGTAAGGCACCCGGATTCTGCCAAAGGAGCAGGAAGGACTATTGCCTGCTGGGAGAGGAAGCAGTCAGTGAAGACCAGGAGCCTGAAGTTGCAGGTTGTCCACGGAGCAGTGCTCCAGGGACTAGGCCAGAGGTCAAACCCCCTGGGCCCAGGTAGTCCACTGAGTCACTGTAGAGGTGCTGAGAGTGCGTGCTACAGTATAGAGAAGGCCTTAATGCAGGGACCCTTTCATATAGCCTGAGAGAGATTATTCTGCAGGACATTGCCGGATTACTATTGCAGCCTGAGTGCTAGTGTAGCATCTGATCAATATCAGAGACAGTGTACGGAGGATCATCCGGCTGGGGATCCCTCCCCTGTGGAGTCAGCGTGTTAATTCATTTCTGCAGAGAAGCAGTGCAGTGCGACGGGGGATCACGTGGTGGTGTTGCAGAGTCATCAAGGATTCTCCTGGTTAGGACCCAAACCAGGAAGGTAGTATATTAAAGTGCACCAACGGGCCCCAACACAGGGAAGCGCTGTCCCTCACGCACACACTGATTTCCTAGCTGGTGGACACTAAGAGGTTTAGTGCCCTGGCACAGTGGTACCTCAGGGACTGAAGTGATACAGGACTGATTCCAAGCACACGCTCAGTTCTATATGTGTGATGATATAAATGCTGTGTCTGCAGAGTAATGCTATGTTGGTTTTGTGCTAAGGATTATTATTATGCTGATCAGTAAATGCTGTTTATCCAATCACGTGTGGTATTGTATATGTGGGTTCTGATAAGGGAGCACTCCCACTACGTTGGGATCCCTCATCAGTGGAGGCGCTGCACGAGTGTAAGTACACCCCAGGCGAACAGTGGTGGAGGCTCAGGACTCAGGTTAGCCTCACAGGTGAATGCAGTACCAGTAGTGCCATACCCCAGGGGTACACTCGCTACACTTTATTTTAATAATGTATTTTTTTAATAGGTTTGAAGCCAGGGTCTCTGGAGCAGAACCACATTGATTTCAGCTCCGGGGACCCTCTGCTTCCCGAGATACGTAGCTCTGTAGGTGCTGCCGGTATATATGTGCAGTTTAAAGCCTCACGTGGGCCAATAGAAAGACACAAGGGATGACATTCTGGCCTCTTATTGGACAGCAGGACTATTAAGTTGCCATATTGTGAACCCAGCCAGGGCTCCTACCAGCAGCACCTATGGTGGTAAGTATCTCAGGAAGCAGGGGGTCCCTGAGCTGAAATCAACACAATTCACCTCTGGAAACCCCCTGCTTCAAAACGATTTTTTTTTTTAAAAGCATAGTCACCTGGAGTGCCTGTTTAGCTCATGTGAACAAAAGATTTCATGGGCAGTGTAACAGGGGAGTAATCCCTGTTCAAGTAATGTGCCTTTAATCTAGCAGTGTGGTGGTTAACTGCTGGTAGTCAATTAATAAACACCACCTGCCTGATTTAGATTGCTTACAAAAGCCTGTCTGTTGAGACAGGAAGTGACTCCTTAGCTCACTTGTGAGCTGACCTCTGGAGATACAACAGTCTTGAGCCCTGCCAGAAGAAACAGCAGAGCTGCTTACAAGACACAGGGAAAACTACTAAACCTGAAGCTGGCACACCCTGAGTGAAGGGAGCTGAACCAGGAACTGAGAAGATTTTCCCTCCAAGAAACAGATAAGACTTTCATTCTTAAGAGACTTCTTATATCTGCTTATTTCATGCAATGTTTGGGGCTGCGAGACATGCTTGACTTAGGGAGTTGTGAATTAAATGCATGGTATTTTCACTAGAGATACTCCCAAGTGAATAGAAGCTTTGTCCCCTCCCCCCTGTGATTGGATGGATTTCCTGATGAAAAGGAAAAGGCACAATAAAGCCTTATTATAATTTCACCTTATAAAAGTCTCCAATTGTGTACCTCTGTGAACGTCCGTCTACAGGCAGTTAAGGATCATATTTGACAACCTTTTCTAGTCACAAATTGTTTATAATAATCAATGTATTTCAGAATAAAACATAGGGGCTCTTAGTTAGTGCGGCTTGACAGCATATGTCAGAAATGTGTTTAAATACTTTTCTTGCAGGTATAAGGTAACATAATAGCACACATTGCCCCACTCAACTGAAAATTGACCGTAGGTGGGGAATGCATATAAAAAAGGGCAAATATGCTGTAGCTTAAATATATATTGTTATAGACTTAACAATATTGTTCAGGAATTATTACTAATAGTCAGCAGGGATAGGTAAGTCGTGCCAAACTAACGTTATTAGTTTCTTTGAGCAGATAAGAAGGAATTTAGAACAGGGCAATGCAGGAAATTGTTCTGGGTAGAAATATTTGCACCTGGAATGAAAACTGGTTGAAGGACCAGAGAGTTGTCATATACTGTACAGGTATGGATACAAAGAAAAGACAGCGCAAAAAAACCATAGTGTAGTAAATTCAATTAATATTTATAAAGTGAAGGTGAGTATTGCACGTACATCAAAATAAAGGGTTAATAGCATGACATGTTTAGGGACATGTTACCACTCAGCAGGAACAGCCAGACACCAATGCAGAGATCTTTACACGTTCACCCTCTTTGCTGCCAGCATCCAGGGAGACTCTGTGTTGCTCTGTGGTGGCGAGTCGTGTTGAAGGAGCTCCAGGCAGTGGATCGGCAGAGATGATCTCAGCTCACTTCCGTATTACTCCACGCTGGCGTGTGACGTCATCCGGCGGCGTCTCTCAGCCTCTCGCGTCTCACACGTGTGGATCAGGAGAGATGGTCTCAACTTGCTTCCTTGTTACTCCACGCTGGCGTGTGACGTCATCCGGCGGCGTCTTACAGCCTGTCGCGTCTCGAACGTGTTAATTCTTTAGCGATATTCTTTCTAATGGTGGCAAATTGTCCCAAACAAGTCCCGCAGAGAACTAATGTTCAAAATAGTAGCCACAATGGGAATAGTAGGAACGCGCCCTCTCCGCCCTCTATGGAGAGGGCGCGTTCCTACTATTCCCATTGTGGCTACTATTTTGAACATTAGTTCTCTGCGGGACTTGTTTGGGACAATTTGCCACCATTAGAAAGAATATCGCTAAAGAATTAACACGTTCGAGACGCGACAGGCTGTAAGACGCCGCCGGATGACGTCACACGCCAGCGTGGAGTAACAAGGAAGCAAGTTGAGACCATCTCTCCTGATCCACACGTGTGAGACGCGAGAGGCTGAGAGACGCCGCCGGATGACGTCACACGCCAGCGTGGAGTAATACGGAAGTGAGCTGAGATCATCTCTGCCGATCCACTGCCTGGAGCTCCTTCAACACGACTCGCCACCACAGAGCAACACAGAGTCTCCCTGGATGCTGGCAGCAAAGAGGGTGAACGTGTAAAGATCTCTGCATTGGTGTCTGGCTGTTCCTGCTGAGTGGTAACATGTCCCTAAACATGTCATGCTATTAACCCTTTATTTTGATGTACGTGCAATACTCACCTTCACTTTATAAATATTAATTGAATTTACTACACTATGGTTTTTTTGCGCTGTCTTTTCTTTGTATCCATTTAGCCTGGTGTTTGAGCCAATCCCATCAGACCAGCAGCATAAAACCACACTATATCAGGTTGTATTGAATACCTTTATTATTATCACATATATATATTTATCACAGGTCACTTATGAGCGCAATATTATCTGTTTCACTGTACAGGTATGGAACTTTTCAGACTTGGCTCAAGTTATAAGTGGAGTACCTCAAGGTTTGGTACTGAGGCCGAAAGATTTGGCATAGAGAGCAAACTCCCCATCTTTGTCATAATTGAAATTCTCTGCTGTTATTCTTGAGGTTCTTGATGTTGATTGTTTTCATCTTCGTTTTAACCAGTTCTCTTCTTTTCATTATTGCATTCAGGTGTAATTTTCAGCTAACCAATCGCTGATCACTCCTTGTGTAAAAACGATTAGGGATTGTGCAGTCTTCATTCACGTGTTTCGTGTTGGCTAGTACTGTATATAGTGTGGCAGGATGGCCATGGTTATTGAGTAAGCGACACAATTTTTCCAGTGAAATAATACTTTGGTGGTTTATTTGCTACAACAATAACAAAATATTAGACACACTGTCCCTTTAATGAAGAACAAAGAGTAAAACGAAAGCCTACCCACTTTAGGGAGATGCTCCGGGGTTAGGTACCACCTACTGTATATACTGTAACACTTTATAAGCATTTTGTTTAATCTGTGCACATATAGAGCTTGTGACCACTGCTTCATATTTCACCCCATATTTCTGGCTCCAGAGTTTGACCTAAATCTCTCTCTCACTGTGCTGTAAAAGGGAATTATTTTTCCAGAGAAGGGAGAAAGATTGAGGAATAAATAGTCGATGTCGACCCTCTTTGGGATGGAGCTTTGCGGCACAATATCTCGAAATATGTCAGGGGTGGTGGTAGGCCTCCTCCCTGAACAAACCCCTGGATCTGTAGGTGCCTGAAGATTTCGCCACTTGGGAGATCGAACTGGTCCCTGAGAGTGGCGAAGGGAAGGACCCTGGACTTGTCCATGTCCATAACATCCACTATTCTGTGGATCCCCCTTAATCTCCGTGTTTCAAAAACTGACCCTGTCATGCCTGGGGAAAACTCTGGATTAAAAAATAGCATTTGATTTTTTTTATTTGCTGTAACAACTTAGGGACAGATCCTCAAAGCTCTGTTAATGACTTAATATAATGCATTGATAACACCTTGATAACGGTATCATCAAAACTCACTAACGCAGAGTTACAGCAAGTGTTGTTTTGAGCCGTAACAGGCTCTTGTGTTAGCGTTAACGGACGTTAGTGCAAATGGTGTGCAAAAAATGTGTTCTATGTAACCAATCCTTTCCACAGAGCTTTGAGGACATGTCTCAGACATAGGAATGGGCTCATAAGTGTGCTTTACAGTATATATATTGCTGTAAAAAAGAACTTTAACTTACAAGGTCAAAAACAGCTCCCTGTGAATAGGTTTTCTGGTCATGCTCTTTTTTAAACCAGGCTCTGCTGTAAAAGCTGTGTAAAAACAGCAGGCATAAACTTCAAGTGGATTAGACATAAACTTCAAGTGGATTAGACATACATAATGATTAGAGATGGGGGAATCTATTCCCAACATTTGAATTGGCCGCAAATATGAAATTTCTTCGCAATCGTAGATATTCACGGCTTCATAGTAACATACTGTAGTAGATGAGGTTGAAAAAAGACATATGTTCATTAAGTTCAACCTATGCTAAATTTAGTCGACAAATGTATTCTATATTTGTATTTACAGTATATTAATACAGAGAAAGGAAAACCAAAAACTCCAGTGAAATATCATCTAATTATATCTCGTAAGTGGGAAAATAAATTCCTTCCTGATTTCAAATATTGGCAATAAGATTTCTACCTGGATCAACCTCCTTCCCCTGGATATTCCTCTGCCTGGACTTCCATGTGGACCCCTGTTTGTCCTCTTCTTGCTACCCGGATATTGGGACATCTCTCCCTCCATTAGAGAGGTATAGAAAACCGTTGCGGGTAGTGTAGGACCTTCTAAAGAGTGTTTTCCAGTGGTGTGGTTGCAGGCTTATAATCCTTTGGCCAAAGCATTTAACTAAAGAACCCTTACTTATGTACACAGTTCTGTTTCTCACTTCCGCCCTCATTGAGGATTCGGCGGTCTTTGCAGTTACTGTCTCTCTGCCTTTAAGGAGGCTGGACATCCTCCGGATAGCACTAGACCATGGAGTTCTGTTCTGTTCCTGTGAGTTTTCAGGTTGTTCTGTTCATAGTTCCTGTTCCGTGTGCCTTGCCTTGACCACAGCCTGGACTCTCTTCTGACCTCTCCATGGAAATCTGCCTGGAACCCAGCCTTGCACGGTGCCTTGATACATTTCTCTTTGTTTTTTTCCCTCAAGCCTATAGTGGATCATCCGGAGTACGATCCTGAAGGGGGAGATACTATAAGGGATCTACTCGATACCTAAGATGGCCGCCGCCATGAGGTGACATCATCCTCACAGAAGCAATCGTTACCATCTTGCTTCCTGGCAAATCCTGCCCTCAGTTCCTTACTTCATCCTTAGGCTGCACTTATAGTGATGGCGACAGCGACAGCGACGCGACGTTGTGTCAAAACAAATGCATTGCCGTCGTCGTGTGCGCTTATAGGAAGTGCAGCGCAACGGCTTGGTCGCGATCGCTGGAAGTCATCTCAATTAGATTTTTCCAGTGACCGTAGCCTGACGTCGCCATTGCATCGCCGGCACTATAAGCGTAGCCTTACTAAAGCTACCGTGGCCATCTTACTTCCTGGCAATCCTCTGCCCTGCGGGTCTGTATCCTGTACGGCATTCAGCAGCGTTATAAGAAGATCTTGTTTGCCTTTGCAGCTACTGCATGACTTTGAGCACTATTGCTAAGCCTGCTGTCTACAAGCACTCCTAAATCCTTCTCCATCAATGAATCACCTTATTTGTCCCCATTTAATTTGTAAGTTGCCTGTTTATTTTTGTTTCCCAAATACATAACCTTACATTAACTGTATCTTTATTACACCACATCTGCCATTTACCTGCCTGAGTTTCCAGTCTATCCAAGTCCTTCTAGAGAGAAATTACATCCTGCTCTGATTTTACTACCTTACACAGTTTAGTGTTATCAGCAATGATGGAGACTTTTTGCTCTCTATGCTAACCTCAAGGTAATTAATAAACAAGTTATAAAGCAGAGGTCCCATTACGAATCCTTGAGGTACTCCACTTACAAATTTAGCCCAACCTGAAAAGGTTCCATTTATTACAACTCTCTGTTTTATATCCTTCAACCAGTTTTCAATCCAGGTGCAAATATAAATTCCTACTACCTCCTCAAAGAATAATAATAATAACAAAACAAACTAATAAGGTTAGTTGGGCAGAACCTATCCTTCATAAATCCATGCTGACTGTTACTAATAATTTTTGTTTTCCATTAGGTATTCCTGAATATTACCCCAAACTAAACCTTCCCCACTATTCATGTCAGGCTTACAGGTCTGTAATTCCCCGGTTGTGATCTAGCTCTCTTTTTAAATATAGGCACCACATCTGCTTTACGCCAATCTTGTGGTACTGAGCATGTGGAAATGGAGTCCTTGAATATTAACTGTAATGGTTTGGCTATTATTGAACTTGGCTGATTGAGAACCTTTGGGTGCATGCCATCGGGATCAGGTGCTTTATTTACTTTCATTTTATCAAGCCACCTCTGCACTTCTCCCTCAGTTACCATTTGTTCATTAATTTAGAGGTTGTGGCTCCCTCCTGTGGTGCTATTTTTGCAATTTATTCTGCCCTTTGGTCCACAAAGGGACATTCGCCTACTGTACCTTGGTGTGTCTAATACCACTGGTCACCACTGCACATTACATTAACCCAGAAGTTCTAGACCCTGAAATGAGGGAGGGAGAGGGAGAGGGAAGGAGAGACAATATACTTACTTTACAATATACTTTGCTTATCCTTTAGGCATATATCCCAAGTATCTCAGGAATATCCCTGCAGTGCAATCGCTGACACTGTTCCAAGCACTACATACTTTTGCGTGTTCCTCCGCAGCGCTGAGGGCCGTAAGTCTTACTACTGTATATCTGTATGAAGGACTCTATTAGGTTATTAAATCGTATCACACTCACAATGGATCTACATTTGGTGCAAATCTTTAGCCAGAGAATTATTTTTTAAAGGCAAATAGGTTATACAAAATTGCCGCACATAGAAGCCGAATTATATTTAATATATCTCATTATAACTTCTATTGTTGCTCTGAGTTGCAAGCTAAAAATGCACATGCTGAGAAACTTGGAGCAAAGACATTCATACAGTAGTTTGGTGCAAAGAGATGCAATAGCAAAATGACTCCATTTCTCTTGATACTTTCCTTAATCACTCACAAAGTGTAATAAAGCTCTCAGTAAGAACAAACACCAATACATAGAGGCCTAGTAAGTGCTCTGACTATATTAGACTGGGGCCACGGTACCGCAGGCCGTGCAGAGGCGTCCGCACGCTGAGCGAATAACCTGCTTATGGAAGCGTTCGCGCCCATGCAGCGTGTTCTGAAGCGGGAGGGGGCGAGCGTTGCGTGAGAAATCAGTTAAACTGATTTCTCAGCGCGACAGACCGGTCACGTGAGCGGTTCGCCCAATGAGGGTGAACCAGCTCCGTGACATCACTAGGAACGCCCCCCCCCCCCCACGGCGCGTGTAGCATGGCCAGGGAAAGCACCCGCTTTCCCTCAGCCTCCGCGCGCCTCCGCACGGGAGAAGACACCATGGCCCCAGCCTAAGCCTTGTAAAGACCCAGAATATATTTTAAAGATCGTATAATATTAGAACATTTTAATCAAGACAACTGCAGTATCTCTGAAGCGTTTTCTCTGCAACATAAATAACGTACAGGATACTGTACATGTGCAGTGTATTTTTATGAAGGAAGGGATGTGATGAACAGAAAAGATTTGTTACTTGGACTCAAAATCTTCATTACAATCTAATTTAGTGGATCAGGATTCTTAAACAGCAGGATAGAAAATGAAATAGACTATTAATACAAAAATGCAATTCTCCCTAAGTACTATATATTTAATATTAAATAATGAAACATATATTTTATCAAAATTAATTTCCTTTTGTGTGTAGCACAATGAGGGGAAATAAAATATGAATTACAGCGTGACAATAAATTTGGATTACTAAATGCCAGAAATCCCCAGGTGCTTTTTAGCCTTTTTAACATCTTACAGAGCATAGGCAATGCATTTCAAATGATTGGTTAATAAGTAGATTAAAATATGTAGCAAAACTAAGTGTAATCATCATTACTGTTCGGGCTGACTGTAACCCCTTTCTAAGTAACTTGGTAAATATACAGTAGTGAGATACAGTATTCGAATAACAAAAGTTCTGAGTGGATCCTAACATCCGCCAAGTCTTTGATAAGAATTGAGTGGAGGTATAGTAGAAATTAATAAAAATACACTAACAATGGTGAATCCTCACAATTAACTCACAACAAGTGCTTGCTTATAAGGCTTAGTATATACAGGCATAACCCGCATTAACGTACGCAATGGGTCCAGAGGTTGTATGTAAAGCGAAAATGTACTTAAAGTGAAGCACTACCTGTTTCCCACTTATTGATGCTTTGGTACAGGTAGGGAGCCGGTATTGCTGTTCAGGACATGCTGACAGGCGCATGCGCGAACTGCCGTTTGCCTATGGGGCGAGGGGAATCAGCGCGTCACTACTACGGCGGTCTGAAGGGCAGAATAAGTGTCCGTACTCGTGAAGCGAGCGTACAGACACAGGGGTATGGTGCTGTTGAAAATATGTCCTTACTCGCGAGTGTACTTAAACCAGGGTATACCTGTAAATTATTTTGCATTGTTTGTTAGATCATTTTGCAAAACAACCCTCCAAAATGCTTAACCCAAAAACTGATTCTAATTGCTTGAAATCACTGAATATTGCTATTGACGCAAAGGTAGTTTTATAAATCAATGACCACATTTAATATCCAACACTTGACACCAAGCTTTCTTCCAAGCAACAAACCACTTCAAACAGAACAGCTGTCACAACTTACAGTATCTTCACTCAAAGAACATGCAGCATTCAGGTACAGTATACATCCAGGGTATGAAGGGAGCAATAAGTCAGGAACACCCCAAAAGAACAAGAAAAATATGATGGTGCAGTAAAATCACGTAAGGATAGTGGAACAAAACTTGGCTCGTATAAATTGCCTACTTTCAAGAAGTAAACGTAAAGCCAGCATGAATCGGAGAACAAGGCAAACAGGAATTCAGGAGGGCTCTCGCTTGAGATGGAACTCAGGAGGAAACACAACGAAGAAAAACCCAATAGTGCAGTATGTACTTTATGAAGATAAAATGAAGCTACAATACAGTATGTACTCACATTGTGTACAAATTAAACAGGCACATAAGAATAGGATAGAGCAGAGAATCTCACGCCAGAGAGGTGGTGTCCGGGCCGTCTGCCTTCGATACTCCCGCAACTGAATGGCATCAGATGGCGTTTGACGTCACATCCGTCGGTAACTTGGCAACTTCCGGTTACGCGGGGGAGGAGGCAGGTACACGGCAAGGCGATCCTCTCTATTCTGGATCGGAGCTCACTGCGCAGACTCTGAAGGCTCTACGCGTTTCGCTGATCTCTGTCTTCGCCACGAAGCTGCACCATCATATTTTTCTTGTTCTTTTGGGGTGTTCCTGACTTATGGCTCCCTTCATACCCTGGATGTATACTGTTGCTATAGGGAATCTGTACAATTCCCTCTGAAGGTTGATAACTTTGTTATTTCACCTTACACTTAACACACTTATTATTTGAATCACATTTATATTAAGCACTGTGTTTCTTAGCACCGTTCTGGATCACTTGGGTTATCTAGCATTCAGGTACAGTAACAGTTCAACAAGCATCACTAGCAAATGAAAGAACCTGAATCAATGGGTACGCATGGGATTGTCTCTTTTGGAAGAAAAACTAGGATGTGCAAACCACAGGTGCAATTTCTAGCTGTGCTGGCATAAGACAAGCCGACTCACATGTCAACACACCTGCAGAGACATAAAGACAACTACGACAGATTAATAGAACTCAAAGTATTGGCCTACTCAACCTGTCACTTAAGACTGATATAAGAGCTTGCAAAGGGCACCTCTCTTACTAGTGAACCATCACTCCCTTTCCTACTGCAATGATGCATCTGGAAAAGGCTAATTTAGGATTCAAAATGGGTAATCCACAAATCTGGTCTATTACTGTTGCCAGTTTGTTACAATAGCCAGTGAGCCAGTATACTGCAGATAAGAACCAGGAAAAATGGATGTTTCTACAGAAATGCACAGGGAGATCAATGTACGTCGCACATTTCTTGCCAACTACTCAGTAGAGTAGCAAAGGGTCAGTTGATAATTTACATCTTCCTGAAACTTATGGCTGCTTTTTACTGTAAAAGAGTTTAATAGACACAGTAGTGTCAGTCATATAGCCAAAAAACAACAAGCAACCTTATATATATTTTTTAGTCTTCCTGTAAGAAGGTTGCTCATAGCTGGACTTGATTAGAGGTACCGTATAAGTGTAACGGGTTTTCTGAACCGGATCCCAGCTTGAGCTTGTGGATGGTCCTTGTGAGGAAATCCTCTGTGGTGCAGCCCCCTGCGTAATCACTCCACACTTACACACGAGAGTATCTTTTAACAGGAACATCTTTATTTGCACGGTTGGCCAGCTGCCCTCCACAATGGGTGAATTTAGCCCTCCATTGTTCACCGTACTTCCCTTTGAAAGGTATAGTCCTCCTAATGTAGGGATTCCCTACCCCCGCAGGGATATTTCCCTGTGACCAGGTCCCTGGTCACAGTTCCAACACTGTCCTTCTAACAGCTTCTTAACTCAGCAAACACTCTCTTACTCTACTTCCAACTCCTAACTTTTGATCAGTGCTGTGCCTTATGTATCCTCTTGGGCTGACACAACTCTGACATCACTAACCGTGGAGTCAGAGCCTGTGACCACTCCCATCCATACATAGGGCACCTCACCAGGGTGTGAGGGCAAACCTCCATAATTACTGCTGGCATGCCCATAACTTACCAGGCCTTACTGTCAGCAGGAGAGATGACTGCAGCCATTTTAGAGCATGGCTACATTCTCCCCCTGGGACCTAAATTTGAATACCTTTCCCCAGGAAGCACTGTAAAATGGAACACACATTATTAGTATTAGCATACATCATATCTATAAAACAACAAGTCACATTGCGCCAAGCACGCCCTGACCAGCAGCCACGAACCCGCGTAATGCTACCCAGTACCTCCTAATAGTAGTGCCGGGGATCGGGTTTCTTCACCTCCTGACCCCCCATGTCCAGTACCGTCACACTGTAAGTGCGCGGCAGACCCCTCTCAGGCCGGTACATTACTTTATGTTTGTACACACAGGTGCTCAATCCTTTCTTCTGCCTTACTACCAGTAATGGCTCCCCCCTTGTTGACCATATACTCCTCTATGGTCTCCCTTAACCACTGGTCCCTGTTATCCTCAATCTCCTGCATGAGGGGTTCAGGGACGTACGGGTACTCCAACCCATGGGAGTACTTATATTTTGCAGTGATCGCCCTTTCAGCCTGACTACTCCTAGTTAGGTTGGCGTTCCCCGCTCTCCCTGGTAATACCCAGGACAAGGGCTCCTCTGAGTCTACAGGGTCTGACAATATATCAGGACCCATGGGTTCTATTTCATTCCTGCCTATCATGAACCACCTGAATTGCATCTCCTTTTTCCTTTCGGCGGTCGTGAACTCCCCTTTAGCCCACCAGTTGTCCACGATGTCATCTTTCTCTAGCAAGAACCGCGTGCGGTCCATCCACCCCACGTACCCCTCGAATAAGGGCGCCCACCAACGGGTCTCCCTAGGCTTCTCGGGCCCAGACTCTAGAGAGTCTCCCTCATCTGTACCCCCCCAGGAGCATACACCAGAGGTCCCTGCTGAACGGGGCCTGGACCACCTCTCATGCTTTGGGGCCTCCCCAGAAGGTACATCCGCCTCTTCAGGCACCCACCGGGACTTCGATACTTGTCCCAATTGTCCTCCTCCCCTTGATCCACCCTCGGAAGCAAAGCTGCCCAGTCTTTCCCCAGTCCGGTTCTCACCAACCCCCAAGAACCCTTCCGACACCCCCAAACTGGATGATGATCCCCGGGAACAGGTGACTGGGACAGGGGCATTATCTAGGGCGTGGGGTTGGGCGTAGTGGTAGGCGGTTGGCAGTCACGGGGTTCCGACCCGTTCGCCATCATCAGATTGTCCTGTACCACTGGACAGTGGTATCGCCGGTTACTCTTTGATAAAGCGCTATTTAGCGCGAAATGCATTAGAGGACCCTTTTTATTTAGCTTTTGCTACCATGCATCTCTATTAAAGCATTTTTAATTTTCACTACTCAGCCTCCAGCCCTACTTTTTTCAGCAGTGCTCTACCTTCTCTCAAAGCGTATCGCCGGTTACGTCTCACCGTCTTACGTCTTACGTCTCACCCTTCTCTTTCCGCTGCTTACTCCGGGTCTTTTTAGTCGATCGGGAACCACCACCCGATCGCTGAGACGCGTGTCCTCTACTTCCGCTGGTTCCGCCACCTCCGCCGGAAACGCCGTCATCGCTGGAGTCGGATACGCCGCCATCTTGGGATGGACCCCCATGCGGGATCTCTTCCTCCACGATTATGCCCGGAAGTCCGCCTGCGCCCATGTGCGCCGTCCTGGCCTGGCACGGCCTCTCCTCCTCTAGCTGTGGTATCGGAGCCTGGCAAGGACAGGGACTATCCTTACCAGTCCGCAGGTTGTGCGTGGATCGCCTGTTGCCACTGGACCCGCCGGTCCCGAGAACAGCTGGGCTCTGCCTCTCCGGTCTCTGCTCCACCGGTGACACTCGGCTCCGTCCGCTGTCACTTCCGGTAAGTGATCTTTTTATTCCATTCCCTCCACAGGACACCGCCACCGGCCAGACTAGGGTACTGGTTAACTCCTTGGGCCCCTCGTCCGAGGGATCCGCACTAAGGGTACTTGGGGTCGCCGAGCGCGGCGACCGCCTTCTTTTCTCTTGGTCAGTTGCCTGACCGATCACTTCACACTCTTCTGGATCCGCACCCTTGGTCCATAGTGCACCGGGGGACTCGTCGGACAGCCTGGCTGTATTCCCCCCTGTGTCATTGGTCTGAATGGGCACAAAGGTGGGCATCGGCCACAGGTATTGTGTGCCACACTGGGGATAGCGCGCCGCTGTGCCCATGGTGCCGCCGGGCAGTCTGCATTGCAGGCAGAGGCCCACTACTGTCTCCGCGTCCCCTACACATATCACTAGTACCCCCCCTGGTACTGCTTAGGGTTGGGTCGATACCATCCGGTTCATGTCTGGGGAGCAGGCCATTGTCTTGGTGGGAGCCACTTTTAACACTGGTCTGTTCTGGAAGCTGGTTCCGCGTGAGTGACCAACAGGGGTTGGGTGATCAGCCACTCCTTGGTTCAGCTCCGCCCTCATATGACACATTTGGAATCCGCCCCCAAGAGTAGCGATTATGGGCGGGTCCCACAAGGGAATAGTATGTCCTTTAATTGAGGCCGCACCTCTTTCAATCCTAGAGGGCGCGGCCACAGCTTTCGCGCCCTTATCCCCAACAGGGTGGGGTTCCTCTTTTGCCGCCAATTCCAGCCGTTTTCTTTCAGCTACCTTGCGTGCAAAGTATCCTTCTTTTTTGCACACGATTTCAGCTGCCGGGACTACCTCTGGTAATTGTGCCGTCAGCGCACCAGCTCCTGGGCCCGCGGGAGTCATACCCACGGGGCATAGCTGGAAACCACTCTCCCTGGTTGATATTAGGGGAGGGTCCCATAGACTAATCGGTTGGCTCAGCACTGGGGCTGAGTGAGTTACTGTCCATGAAGGCGCGGGGTTCTCCTGTTGGCGCCGCTTCTGGCCAATTCTTTGTAACTTGTGCATTTGCAGAATAGTGTCTGGCGCTCAGGTATTGTCACTCTTTGAGAAAGCTCGATTACGAGTGAAACGCGTTAGAGGTGCAGGGGCTCTCTTCCCTCCTCTTAATTTTTAAAACAATGTTTGAATAAAGGATTTTTTCGGCAGTACAGTCCAGCCTCTCCGAGTATTTCCTGCACCGTAGTGCCCGCTGATTCATCTTCCCTCCTGGCACAAGGTGATTCCGTTCTGTTTATACTCAGCTGGAGCACACTGACCCGGTCACATACAAAGATATACGTGAGTAAAATAATGCTTTAAAGTGAGCTGCCCCAATACCATCGGTATATTGCGTTCTGGGTGCACATTAGAGGTTTGGGGGGGGTCCTAGGATATCTCCCAAACAACTCTTTTTGCCCCTGCTAAACCGTGGTTCATCTAGGGGTTAATGCCCAAAGCTCCAAGCATGCACAATGGACATCATGTGTTCCGGTTTAAAGCAGTGAACTCAATAACAATATATTCCCTTTGAATTTTAAGGGTATATGCTCTGTAGCACTAGTTATTTTTTTGGGGCTCCACCCCAATATTTTTCTACTCACTATATACTTTAACTAGTAGCACGAGCATCCACCAAGACATTTATTCCATGTATATGTTTTACAATATTTTTGGCTGGACTGTTACTCCTTTTTCCTTGTTTTTCATTATTTTTATTTTTATTTTTTATGAATATTCATTATTTTTTCAAGCTTTGGATTTGAATGAGATAGGGAATTTTTTTCCATTTATTGACTATAATATACATACTAGTTATGACATAACTCACTATATATACATTTTTTATAAGTGTGCAGAAATCCCACTTAAGTGCAATTATTACAAGACAAAGACATCATGGCTTCATCTGATAATGAAGATATTAGTGATATGAATACTAAATCAACACCTTATGTTGCATTATGTTCAGACAATGCAGGACGCTCTAGACAAGCAACCTACATTTTCAACGATTCTAAAGATGTTTTATGTGATGACAAAATGAACCTGTCTCTTTATTTCATGACATTGGAAAAATTGTTGAGTCAGAAGATAAAATTGTGGTGGGAGATAACCTCTCTTGAAAATTATGTACGAACCAAACGAATCCCCAGAGGCCTCAGGATGAAAAAGATACCATCTTTTGGGTTTGTGAATAGAGGGTTTGAGGAAAACTGGACTAAAATATTAGATTCATGCTCAATGAAACTCATGGAGTTAATTATACAAACTAAGCTAACTGAGAAAAAGGTGTTGTTGGATAATATAAAAAAACTACAGGATCAACTCAACAAATTTGAAAACATGCCTAATTTTGTCACTAACGATAATATCTTGTATCAGAACATCAGCAAACTCGATAAGGAAATTATGGAGAAGAAACAAATAAAGTTTGACCGTGACAGACTGGATTACGAGCGGGGCCAAATATATTTTTGGCAAAAACCACCGCGCCCAACAAGGAATCCAAATATGCCAAATAAAGGTAGAAAATCTCGCCAAACGAACCAGCATAATCCACAAGGTCCCAAGGAGAAATCAACACCACGACCCTCCATACTCAAAAAGAAAACAGGTGATCAATCAAGCTTCTCAGATGCCTCTGATAGTGACTATCGATCCCATGGAGTCTCCTTCTCCACTAGACAAGCATCAAACCAATCAGAATATAGCAGCGATCACGACTCTGAATATGGACAGGGGCCTAAGAATGAACAACGACACGGACCATCATTGTTTTCCCAAAAAAACGATCAAGGACAAGGCGCTCTAAGAGACGAGGGCGCTGTCTCAAAGAGGAAAAAATATACTTAACCTCAGAAAATAATGTCATTAATATTTCAGGGGTGCCTCTCTCCATGGATGAACTTTCGCTCCTAAATAAGGGACTCAATTTTGCTCCTCTAGAAAATTTCAGGTTGTTTAATACGATCATTGATTTACAGTGCTTTGTGAGAAAGTTGGTACTAAAAAAGTTTTTTCATAATGACAATGCAATTGTAAATGATAGTCTAATCAATGTTCCTTCTGTTATTACATCACAGGAATCAGAGTCAGATACAATAATTGACATAAATGAAGGCTTAACAACATTCAGTGAGTTATGCACACTCCAAGATATGAACAGTTTACTTGATGAGCAGACAATAGAT
Source organism: Ascaphus truei (assembly GCF_040206685.1). Lineage (NCBI taxonomy): Eukaryota > Metazoa > Chordata > Amphibia > Anura > Ascaphidae > Ascaphus > Ascaphus truei. The sequence continues at coordinate 25,962,420 of NC_134500.1, forward strand.
GAGGAGGTAAACCCAATTTCCTCCTTTCTAGTAGGTTCCAGAGACTCAGGCCTAAAAAAACGTTCTAATTTCTATCCGGCATATGTAAAAGGCCCTCACATAGCCACTTTTGAAAAACTTGTTGAAAGAGACCTAGTATTGTTGGAAAAGGGCTACGATTTCACCCCCCCCTTCGGCAATAATATGACCAAACAAGATCGATCTAGTATTCAAACTTTGATGAAAAATAATAATTTGATCATAAAAAATGCCGACAAGGGGGGTGCAATCGTAGTTCAGAGTAGCGTCAAATATAAGATGGAGGCGTTACGACAATTACATGATGTTAATTCATACCAAACCCTCAAAGCTGATCCTACTGATGTATTTTTGTTACAGTTAAATAATATTCTTGACTTTGGTGTCATCCTGCAGGTCCTGAGCGAAAAAGAAAAAAGCTTCCTGTCTGTCCAGAGTCCAGTGATCCCCATCTTCCACCATCTCCCAAAGATCCATAAAACTCTGGTCGACCCTCCCGGACGACCAATAATATCGAGTATTGGATCTTTGGGAGATGGATTATCAAGGTACATTGATATTTTTTTGCAGCCACTGGTTCACGAACTTCCGTCATATCTTCAAGATTCCACTGATTTACTCAATTTACTTTCAACTTTCACTTGGTCTTCTAATTATTTGTGGGTTACCCTTGATGTCACATCCCTCTACACAATTATTGATCATTCACAAGGGATTACAGCAACACAACACTATCTTAACCACTCGTCTTTATCACCAGCACAGAACACATTCATTTTAGAATCCATTCTATACTTACTCACTCACAATTATTTTTTGTTTGACACTACTTATTACTTACAGACACGAGGCACAGCTATGGGTACTTCATTTGCACCCTCCTATGCAAATTTGTTTATGGGCTATTGGGAGCACTTGCACATTTTTAGTCACAATAACTCCTTCCGTAACAACATTAAATTCTATCGGAGATACATTGACGATCTGTTTCTCATTTGGGAAGGTGACACAAGATCACTGACGAAGTTTGTGGACCAATTAAACAAAAACAATTATAATCTGCAATTCACTTATTCTTATCACCACCAAAAAATTGAGTATTTAGACTTATCGCTATATGTTGATTCATGTCAATCTATCCAATCTAACATATATAGGAAATCAAACTCGCGGAATACTTTCCTTAAAGCAGATAGTGGTCATCCCCGCTCCTTAATCAAAGGCATACCAAAAGGACAATTCTTAAGGCTAAAACGCATCTGCTCAACCACAGATCAATTTGTAAATCAATCCAAAGAACTCGCTATAAGATTTCTCAATAGAGGATACAACAAGAAGGACCTACAGGGAGCTTTTGAATATGCATACCACACTCCACGTAAAAACTTACTGAATAAAAAGAAAAAGACATCAGATTGTAATAAAACTACTACACCTTTGTTTTTTATTACTCAACACAGTAGACATGCCAACTCTATCCGCTCTATAGTAGCCAGACACTGGAATATTCTGACATTAGACACCAAGCTCAAGCCTCATGTTGAGGAACTACCAAAATTTGTATTCAAAAAAGCAAAAACATTGTCAAATTACATTTCCCCTAGTTTGTATAAAAATTCACAGAAAAAAACAAAGGGTTTTATTCCTCCGAAAGGCTTCTACAAATGTGGCTTTTGTAAAGCTTGCACATATGCCAAATCCATCAAGGCAATACATTCAAAAATTAATAACCAAAAAATCAGACTGAGGAGTTTCATTACATGTAACACCAGCTACGTCATATATGTCTTGACATGTGGTTGTGGCATGAGCTACGTGGGCCGAACGATACGTCCATTAAAGCTTAGACTAATGGAGCACATTAGAAGTATAAAGAACAGGGACCAGAGATTCCCAGTGGCAAGACACTTTCTGGAATGTCCACAAGGGAAATTAAATCTTCTCACCTTTAGTGGGATAGAACATATTCCACTCCCAGTCAGACGTGGAGATCGTCAGAGCATCCTAAATCAGAAGGAAATGTTCTGGATCTTCACACTTGATACCATGACACCAAAAGGTATCAACGTCGACTGGGAGATAAAACATTTTCTTTAGTATATCTCCCAAGAGATCCTTTTTTAAGAATCTTTTCCTAAAGATCTTCCTGAGAAATAAAAATATATATTATTATTATTATATTTTTTTGGGGTACATTTCCCTTGAAGGAAACCTCCTATGGGTTTTCTTGCCATTGGGAATCTCAGAATCCAAATACCCCTTTGTGTGTTCATGCATTCAAGTTTGCGTGGTCGCATGCATGCACACAAAAGTGTTCCTTCACGTGTTGTTCGGTACCTATAGCTCTGCCAGGACACAGTCTTGATTAGCTATTGTTCATCCCTGACTTAAATCAAGAGATGCATACACATACTTGTGTATGTTAATAATACAAAATACAAATGTAAAGCTACTATCTACTCTATGACATACTCTTCTCTTTCATGGTACGAAATTAAGGTATTTCATACCCTTATACATCCTCATGTATACTCTTTTAGGACAATTAGATTCTAATCACAAATTAGAACTTTTGGGATTTCAATGATATATAGGGAATAATAAAAAGAATACCGTTACTGCCACAAAAATATCCTCTGATTAGACTTGAATATGTCTTTATTGCACATCTGTGATATGCACACTACAGACTGAATTTAATATGATACACTTTAATGTATTGGAAAATAGTCATGAATAACCCTTGCCTTTACTTGTTTTTAATAATTGTTTTCATTAACTTTTCATATGCAAGAACATGTTAGCGATATATAATCACTTAAACAAATGAATTAGTGATTATTTACTGTATATATTTATATGATACATAATAACCAATTGTAATTCAATGTATGGTAATAACGGCTTGCTTAACTTTATATTCTTTTGTTTTTAATTTTAGCTATTACTGCGCATGACAGCAATGCTTGGATACGCCGCGCGTGCGCACTACAACCATGAGAGTCTTGTTCCCACAATGCCATCTGTGAGTTACAGACATCCAATTGGTTGAGTGACGTCACGTCCGGTGGATATCCGGTATTTTAGTGTCTGGCGCTCAGGTATTGTCACTCTTTGAGAAAGCTCGATTACGAGTGAAACGCGTTAGAGGTGCAGGGGCTCTCTTCCCTCCTCTTAATTTTTAAAACAATGTTTGAATAAAGGATTTTTTCGGCAGTACAGTCCAGCCTCTCCGAGTATTTCCTGCACCGTAGTGCCCGCTGATTCATCTTCCCTCCTGGCACAAGGTGATTCCGTTCCATTTGCAGAATAGTCTGCCATCGGCCCACGCGGTCTCCCAGGGAAGCGGGAGCCGCCATTTTGGGTAGCACTGTCAGTCTGGTCAATGAATGAGGTAGCGTTCATATGTTTTTATGCCGACTGACAGTCACTCTCACTGTGTTCTCCTCCTGTTATAACAATGTCCTCAACACAGTCCTCCAGTGTAGCGCCTCGTTGTAATAGACAGGACCAGAACGGGGCAGCCACGGCTCTTACTCCACTCCATAGCAGGCTCATGACAGACATGTCGACAACAGCTTGTTCTTCAGTGGGACGCACGCCAGGTGTGCTCTCCCCATCAGCCTCCGGTCGCCACTTTTGACTATCCGCACCGCGCGGATCCTCCATTCTTGCGGTCGCTGTATTTATCTATTGTTTGTCCTTATTGTACATGGGGCTCCTCTCTGCGGGGCAGCCAACCACACCGGCACAATAAAGATTTCCCTGATGCACCACCATATGTACCTAATGTAGGCTGGACTCATGTATGCACTACCTCAGGCTAGGCTCACTCTCTCAGTGTCTGCTGTATCTCCTTCCTCCCAGTCTGTGCTCCCTACGGTAAGTGGTCTGGAATGGGCTAGAGTACTCTGGGGCTTCCATGCAGTACTGGGGCATCTACCTATCTTGGTTAGCCTAGCGCAGACCCTCTCCAGGATTCCTGACCACGTTAACAGGCTATCCCTTCTGGCATCCTACCAACCTGCACTACCTCAAGGTGACTAGGACAGCTATAGCCCGGCTCCAAACCCCGAACTCCTTTCAGGCCAATAGGTCGTCCCTGTGAACTGACAAACTCCGTCAGCCCCCTGACTACCCCTAGGTCCGTCCCAACGCAGCACAAAGTGGCAGCATACACTCTCCCTGTTTCCAAGTGACCTAGCAAAAGCCTGTCCTGTTGACAGGTCTATCTCAGCAGCGCCTCCAAATGTAACGGGTTTTCTGAACCGGCCTGACCCACCCAATCTCATATTGGTCCCTGTGGTCTAACCAGTCCCCATTACAATGTGATGTCTGGTGGTGCACCTGTTGGCAACAGGACTCCTGAGTCTCCCGCATGATGTTGTGTTGGGGATTGCCAACCCAGACAGGCAGCTGAGGTAGTGTGCTTGAGTCCTACCTATATCCAGTGCAGCGCCTCCACCTCATCAGGATCCCAGAGTCCGCTTGTGAATGGTCCTGGTGAGGAACTCCTCTGTGGTGCAGCCCCCTGCGTAATCACTCCACACTTACACATAAGGGTATCTTTTAACAGGAACATCTTTATTTGCACGGTGGGCCAGCTGCCCTCCACAATGGGTGAATTTAGCCCTCCATTGTTCACCGTACTTCCCTTTGAAAGGTATAGTCCTCCTAATGTAGGGATTCCCTATCCCCACAGGGATATCTCCCTGTGACCAGGTCCCTGGTCACAGTTCCAACACTGTCCTTCTAACAGCTAACTCAGCAAACACTCTCTTACTCTCTACTTCCAACTCCTAACTTTTGATCAGTGCTGTGCCTTATGTATCCTCTGGGGCTGACACAACTCTGACGTGACTAACCGTGGAGTCAGAGCCTGTGACCACTCCCATCCATACATACACTGGCGACACACTTTATTCGAGCTCGGCTAGTCCCACGAATTCGGGTATACCCGGGTGTATTGAGGTTTGTGACTGTTTTCTGCCCGAGTGCATTGAGGTATTTTCCAGGCAGGGATTGAAGCATTTTATTCCCGCTGGCTGCAATACTGCACAGTATATATATATACTGCATTACAATTCATGAATTTATGCCATCTGGTAGACACGCGAAGCATTGCAGCCTATTAAATCCTAATCATTATCATTTAACAGATCAGCCGCCCGTCAGCCAGGCATGAACCCAGGCTGGGAAGGCAAACGCAACGGGGCTTGTCAGAGGTGAGGAGCGGCGCATTCCAGGTATCTGCCAGGTACATACTGGGTATTTGCTCGAATAAAGTGTGTCGGTGCAGTAGGGCACCTCACCAGGGTGTGAGGGCAAACCTCCATAATTAGTGCTGGCATGCCCATAACTTACCAGGCCTTACTGTCAGCAGGAGAGATGACTGCAGCCATTTTACAGCATGGCTACATAAGCAAATAAATATCAATGGTAATGTAAAACTTTACAGGTGCAAGGTCATGGGGAGGAACAAGGTTCCTTTGCTGGGAGAAAGCTTTAAAAGCATTCCTGAGAGAGAGTCCATTATAGCAATCTCCTTCTCTCCTTATATACAATACCATGACAATACTTCACCTATTCATATTAGAACTAGCTGCCTATTTCTGCAGATATAGTGCATCTCTGCTATGCTTTACAGGTTTTCACAAAAGAAAGGAGCTTCTAACAGACTAAAAGATCTCACCATGTGTGTGTATCTCAGCAGCTGTTCTTTGACAAAATGATCTTCCTAATAGCATCCAAACAGAAACATTACATTTCAGTTTAGAGCAACAGTACCAGATCTGAGCTTTGGAATCAGCAGGGTGCTCAAGTTTCACATCTGGCGTATAGCTCAAATTCCTGCCTACTTGCACTATACTATTCTTTACTATGTAAAAAAACAGACAACATCCTTATCAATGTGCAATCCGATTTTTTTTTTAGGTTTTGCATTGATATTTTTATAATAATTTTTGCCCAAACATGAAACGGGATTAATCTAGCTCAGTGTTTCCCAACCCCAGTCCTTGGAGAACCACAACAGGTCAGGTCTTAAGGATATCCCTGCTTCAGCACAGGTCGGTCAATCAGCGGCTCAGTCATTTTGATTGAGCCACCTGTGCTGGTGCAGGGATATCCTTAAGCCCTGACCTGTTGGGGTTCCCTGAGGACTGGAGTTGGGGAACGCGTAAATCAGCTGCCGCCGGATTGGGGAGTGATACCCCACACCGCTTGATAAATTCCAGTCATAGTGCATTGTATAGTTATAAGAGAGACATAATTCATCATTCATTTCAGCTTTAATTCCATCTCGCTGTGTTTGCCACTTCTGAGGGCATCTTGTATGGCTAACCTACTTCTCTGGTGCATTGATGGACAACTAACTTTCCATCCTATAATGTGCCCTCAGTTGGTTGTGCAATTCTTTGCCATTGTTAGAGCTTAATGGCATCTGCACTCCAATTTTGAGTCTGTTTGTGCAAATATAGAACGACAAAAGAGCTAAAACTCCCACGGCAGCCACAACAATGACTGTGGTGTAGACCCATTATTATCATTTGGGTAACACTAGACCTGGTCATTCAGTTCCTTTTAGCTCTTTATTCTTATGAAAAATAATTGTCAAGCTTGATTAATAATAATAAAACGGCTACGTCCTTTTCTGTCAGCAGCTGTATTTTGTTTGCATTGTTGGTTTAATAGTATATACTTTTATACCTACATGCAAGTGCATGAAATGTATACATTTAAAGCTGCAGTTAAAGCTGCCGTTTAAAAAAAGAATTTAATTCAAAAGGTGAATCAATACAATCTGCTAAATTGACGATCGATCCGTTCTCCTGTAATCGATCACCGAATCGGGGGTTATTTCATTCACTGTTGGGCTGCACAAGAGTACCCAGCATGCAAAGTTCTGTGTGGAAGATCATGTGACCAGGCAGGCACTAGATACAATTGGTGCACTGCTAGAGAGAGGGCAGGGCTCAAGAGCCAGCACCTGTCTCAGAAGAGGAATGGGGTGTGACTTTGTAAATGGTTTCTATAGAAACATAAATGCTTGCTACATTAAAAATGTCTTAAATTTTTTTTTTAAATGCTACAAGTATTTTCTCATAGTACAGAACTGATTCATTTAAAAAAAACACACATCTAGGATATTGCTTGAACTGCAGCTTTAAATAGCCTCCCCACTGTTGATTCAAGTGAAGTGTGAAAGCATTGCCTGTGGTTCCTTGACAAATAATTTGTGTTTAAAAAAAATCTCAATTGATAAGATCTGTGACAAGAGTTACCGACTGCATTGTTCTTAAACCAAGGTTTCTGTTCAGTAAATGCCATTTTTTTTTATGATAGATGGAAAGTTTACAAATGAATACAAAGAGGAGACTGGGGATGAGATATGTAATTCCAGTCAATTTCAGAACATTATGAAAGTTTCCTGGGGTAATCTGTAACAAAAGGAAGCCAAACAGAGAACAATTTAAAAATCCAAAAGCAATCTAATGAATGGTAGTAAAGAACTGGGAGCAATCTGGGTTCAGAGTCTTCAATCTGAAAGGAAAGCGGTAGTTGATGGAAGGTGAGGACAAGGAGATGATGAGCTGTGAGTAGTTTGAATTGAAGAAATAAAATCTATATATGTAACCGTCATGGGTGAGACCGGAACTGTCACCCTGAACAAAAGGCTAAACTAGCAACCAAGACTTACAGCCGTAGAGTATCCTATATGGGACCATGTTCAATAATTAATTTGAGTAGACATAGTGGTATAGTGGTTAAGATCTTGGCATTTAATAAATAATGTTGTGGATTTTATTACTGTCCTGATAATTTATACTTCATTGTTACATACTGTAGTTACAGAGTAGATGAGGTTGAAAAAAGCCATATGTCCATAGATTTTTAAATGTATGTTAAATTTAGACCACTGATATTTAGCTTGTATTTGTAATTATATTATTTTGATCCAGAGGAAGGCAAACCCTAAACTCCAGTGAAACATTATCCAATGTTGTCTCATAAGGGGAAAAATAAATGCCTTCTATTGGCAATCAGATTTCTTTGTTTTGGTATGTCCTTGTATACCTTTCCTTTCTAGAAAAAAATCGATTTTTAAAAAAATGATATCTATTGTATCTGCCATCCCAGACTCCATGGGTAATGGATTCCACATTTAACTGCCCTTACTGTAAAGATGTAATGTTTTTCTCACTACAAAAAAATCCGCATTTTGACGGTTATCATCTTAAGCTAAACCCCCGGTTTGTGGGTTCGTTCCCAAAAATACACAGTGCAATACCTATAAATTGTCTTGAAAAAGTGTCATTTAGTTTAACCCTTTGGCCAAAGCGTCTTAAGCCTGCTGCCAACTTCAAGGCATGACTGTTAGCAGGTCCTAACACTCGAGTTAAAATTCTTATTTACCTGTATAATTACAGGAATAATGATCTGCATTGGATCTGTCGTAACCTGGCAAAATGAAACTGACCTGCCAACTTGAAAAGTGGGGAGGGGCCACTACCCTCCCAAAAGCAGCTGAGACCAGCTGCACATAATTAATAAACACACAGGAACTCAGAGCTTGTTGGGTAGTGGTGTGTTTCGTAAATCCTGTTGCCATGAAATTGAGATTACTTTTCCACTGGAAGATACATCCAGTCTTCCCTGTCTCACTTTTGAAGATAGGTAGTCCCATGCATATTCCTAAAGAATAAGCTCTGCTGGTAACACAAGATGGTGATATTCAATATGAAATCAAACACATTTTGGACTCTCACATTTCATAGACACAGATTAGAATACCTATAGATGGAACATCATTTGTTGATTTTGGGTGCAAAGAAACTGCAGCTCAAGGGTGCTTGACCCGAGGACCGATTGCAGCTTCTCCATGCCCCAAAACTCAGAAGAGTAATTTCCCATAAGGTTAAACACAGCAGAGGTCCCTGCTTCTTAATGGGACTCCTGCTGCATTAATTCTACCGGGCCGCCACCAGTCTAAGAGCTGCGCCCTCTCCCTGTCACCCTGTTCAGCTCTTACAGGCGATCGCACTGTTTTTATTACATGGAATTGAAGCAGGGTGTCTCCGGAGCTGAACCGCATTCATTTCAGGTCCAGTGACCCCCTGCTTCTCGAGGTACAGGCCTCTGTATCCGGTGCCGGTATCTCCTGCAAGTTTAAATGTCCAGTGTCATGGCCCACGTGACTGCAAATTTAATTAAGAGGTTAACCCCTCCCGCTACCCACAGAGAGGCCTAACCACCCACACCGGGGCAGCTACCACCTTCACTAACCCTCTCTACCCCCCCCAAAAGCACCCCCCCACCACCACAAAAGAATGGGCAAAAGGCCAATTAGCTAAATATGACTAATAGCACTTTTGCCCATTCAAATATGCAGTACAGTGCAATAAAATACAAATTACATTAATAAATGATTTACTTACACCTGCCAGGATGGAAGACATCCTACCCCCCCTCTTTGTCCTCACCAACGTTGAAGAAAAGGCCAATACTAAACCTTTAAAACACCAGTAACCTCTTAATTACCTTTGCAGTTACTACCGCTAAAGTAATTAAGGGGTTACTGGTGTTTTAATAGCATGGGTGAAGGGTGTACTGTAGTTGCCACAGGGTGGGTGGTTAGGCCTTCCTGTAGGGTTGTGGGAGGGGTTACTACTGCTATGGTAATTAAAGGTTTAATTCCACCAGCTACCCACCCAAGAGGCCTAACTACCCACCTGGGGCAACTACCCCCTTCACCCCCCCAACAATCCCCCCCACCACACAGAAAAGGAACTAAATCGTATTAGCTAAATATGGCTAATAGCGCTTTTGCCCATTCAAATATACAGTACAGTACTGCACATTACAATAAAATAAAATAAAAATTACAATACAATGAAAGCTAAACACTAGTCATTTAATCCATTGATTGTCAGTGTGGTTACATATACCCTCAACAAGGGCACAGATAGCCACATTGGTAAACAATGGGCACCCTGGGGTCAATAAATGTGTATCTTACCCTTGCTGGGATAAAGGCTTCCATCCTCCTCATCCAACTGCAGCACCAATTAACTCTTGACCCAAAAAGCAATGATCCTCAGTTTGAGGTAAAGCTTGATGCGTAGAAGTCCACGATCCTCGGTTGCTTGAAGAGGTCTCCAGGTGAGTAGATCTTATTTTATTTCTTTAGTTCTTTTTTTCTTCAACAGGTCCAGGAGATGTTGACTCATCGTCTTCTTCCTGTAAAATGAGATGTGACAGGCCTTACATAAGGCCTGTGATGTCACATTTGACACACATGGTACATCCACCAATCCGATTGGTGGATGAACCATGTGTCTACGCATCAACTTTTGCAGGGAATGACTTCTCTAGCAAACTTGATGGAATCACATGGTACATACACCAATTGGATTGTGGGCCGTGACTCGGGACATTTAAACTTGCAGAAGATACCGGCACCCGATACGGAGGCCTGTACCTTGGGAAGCCGAGGGTCTCTGGACCCGAAATGAATACGGTTCATCTCCGGAGAATCCTTGCTTCAATCCTATGTAATACAAAGAGCGCAATCGCTGTAACTATACAGTATGTGTCAAGAAATAGAACTGGGCCAGAGAAACCTGCTGAATGTTTCTGTATTTCTACAGTGAAACAAAGCACATGGATTGCAAGATGTGTTGGGCCTGAGACCCCCAGACTTATTCCTAAAAAGTTTCTGGGTAAGAAGAGAAACTGTTTGTCTGATTTTGGCCAGTGTGAACCAGCAAGGGTTAGGTTAATGTTCCAAGGATACAAGAGGCAGGGTGGGGGAGTGTAGGAGGTGAGCACAGAGGTATAACCAGGGAGACATATATTGGGGAAAATAAACACTGGCTTTTATTCTGCCCGTAGCTTCAAACAATACAGCTTTAAAGCAACATATGAATAAACAAATATAACAGGCCTATCCCTTTGTAAGGACTTACTCACACTTCCCAGTCCTTATCTGCAGGGCTGGGAGGCTAGGCCTCTTGCCAACCTCTTACCCCAAAGTCCAAAGCGGTACCTGGTATTGGGGTGCTCTTTCCTGCAATCCAGGGTCTGGGTTGGTGTTCCAGGGGTGATTCCTCCGACAGGTCCCAGAGTCCGCTGCATCCTGGAATAGAAGGTCTGGTCCCCTGGGATCTCTCTCTGACAGCACCCACTTCCTTAGTGCTAGAGAGATCCCCTGCAGTTTAAACAGAAGGCTTTTCTACCTGACTGATGAGCCAAGGGGAGACTGGTTAATTGTCTGTAGTTGCAATTAAACAGCTCCCTGATGGACTCCTCAGCCAGACACCGGCTTTCTATTTGTAGCCCTATTTAGACAGGGGTTAAGGCCCTTTCACAGGGAGCAATTACCCAAAACAGCTGCACACATACAGTACTATTGAGTTGATATCTTTGCAAACGATTTTGCCTGAGCTGAAACCACTGGTAACACAGCTCAAAGATACTCATCCCGCACACACATTGTAACGCTTGTGCTCACCACGAACAAGGAGGAACCCCGGTACTGAGGTGGGAAAGTATGAAACTGCGCTCCAACAGAGCTGCAGGAGACAAGTGGCACTTAGGAAACTTGCCACACAGCTGGGGAGCAGTGCACGACGTCACATGCGTGACAGACGCGCGATGCGACCGGGGGGGGGGGGGGGAGGAGGGGGCGGAGCCAAGCTCCATGGCACAGAGTGAAGAGCTGCGGGTACGCGTGCGCTCTGTAAACAGAGTGGGGGAGCGCGCAGCAGCAGGCAAGGAGGGAACCCTCCGCGGAGGACATGTTCCCAGATTCCTTACACATATATACAAAGCCCAAGAAAAGGAAAGCATTATGTTTGGGAAACGAAAAGAAAAGTTACAGAAGTACAGTTTTGTAGAAGGTAAAAAGGTACAGGGAGGGAGGGGGGTGGAGCATGCGCAGAGTATGCGAGAATGGGAGATCGTGTGAGTGACGTATTGCGCCCTGAATGCAATTCCATTTGTCTTGACCGAGGAAGAGTACTCTTGATTGTTTTGTGCTGTGCACACAGGATAACTGGCTATTGATGCAGCGCTCATAATAAATGATTTCTAATCTGGAAAAACACCTGTGTCAGCCTCACCTTTTTTATACTTCTGCGTACAGTAGTTCACCTCTCTTCGTTGAAATAAAGGTTTTCTTGGATCAAAGGCAACTGCTGACACTATCAAATTGGCTGTATACTTGCAGTGCAGATACATTTTTAACTCAGTTTAAGAGATGTAAGATGGATAAAACTGCATGACAGCTGAGCCTGTGTGGGGACTATTAACTCCTTCAGAGCAAGGCAGATAATACTCAATGTTGACTGGTCATTGATGGGGACATACATATTATTTTGGGTTCACTTGCTAACAGGGTTGGGGGAAAGTCGATTCCAATACTGGATT